>NC_051413.1:15708772-15708857 GCF_015228065.2 Penaeus monodon
AATTTATACTATACACACACACTCACCATACACACACATAATCAACAAAAATATATAATTCATATATTATATATATACTTGTGTG
>NC_051413.1:15710272-15711197 GCF_015228065.2 Penaeus monodon
ACCTGAAGTGCAACAACGTCACGCTTAAGCTGGACGCCGAGGGGAACCTCGAGTCCATCCACATCATCGACTTCGGTCTCTCTTGCCGCGTTGGGGATAGGCGCCCGTCCGGGTACAAGCCCAATAAAAAGCCTTGGTACTGCGATTGCTATTTCAACTGATCCCCTTTGTCGGTCCTCTGTGATCTGCCCGGCCTCAGCTGCATCTTCAGGAAGCTGTTCAACGGCAGAGACGACGTCCCGCTCATCATATTCGAAGTGATCGAGCTGTGGACGAGCCCGAGCATGACAAGCGCCTTGCCCTAGAGAATGTGCGGCGGTACTTAGCCAAGGAGCTCTCCGCCTGTGCCTCCCCCCTGCCCACGCTGGAGAGGCAGCCAGCAGCTTGCACCTCACCCCTGCCCACGGAGGAGAGGTAGCCAGAAGCCTGTGCCTCCCCCTTGCCCACGGAGGAGAGGCAGCCCGAAGCCCTTGCCTCCCCCCTGCCCACGGAGGAGGGGCAGCCCAACCCCGAGGCCACGCCCCTCGAGGACTGCCTCAAGAGCATCATGCACGTGCTGGACTCAATCGTGGAGAAGAGGCCGAGAGCGGAGGTGGCAAGCATTCTGGCTCAGTTCTGCGCCAACGCAGGCCTGCCCGTCGTGTCCATTCCGGTGCTTAGGAAGTACACGAAACGGCAGTACATGGTGAGCGCCTTCGCCGACGGCAAGGTGTTCCACTGTGGTCATACTGTAGTGAGCTGCCGCTCCTACTGCTCCTTTTGGCAACCCACACCCGCTCAGCATCATCCTAAACCCCCACAAATTGTCCCCGCGACCAATATTACAAGTGTGGACCAGGGCGTGAGTATCCTGACGGAGACGCTGACGGCGACGCTGCAGAAGGTACCGCCTGACGGAGGCGCTGCAGGTGGAGGATGGAGACGC
>NC_051413.1:15711368-15711533 GCF_015228065.2 Penaeus monodon
CAACGGGCATTTGGCGCCAAACCCCTCAGCTAGCCCACGGAAACAATTTTTATCGTCTATTTAAATTTATGTATATTGGTTCCCTTCTTTTAGTGTTTATATTGTTTTATGTATATTTTTCTTCATTAAACCTCCTTTAATTTTCTAAATTCACGGCAATCTTCA
>NC_051413.1:15711663-15712047 GCF_015228065.2 Penaeus monodon
GCTTGAGTTGCGCACAGGCATCGGTCGGCTATCCTTCAGATAGCCGCCATTCTTTTCTGATTTCATAATTTTATTTGTGCTTTGTTTTAATTTACGTGCCTTTTATGGAATCATACAGTGAGTCTGCAGCAGTAAGAGGTATTATTTTTATTCGTTTTATTTAAGATTGCCCCTTTTTTAAGTGTATTTGTGCTGTACTTTTGTTTTTCGGAGGTTTATTCTTTTCTTTTGTGTTTAATTTTAATAATAATGGTTTTTGAGTTTTGACTTTCGTTTCGTTTTTCCAAAAGGCTTCAAATGGGAATGATAAAATACGTTAAGTATATTACAAATGAATGATGGAAGTGAATATAAAAACCTGATTGATCACAGTAAAGTTCTCTC
>NC_051413.1:15712108-15712514 GCF_015228065.2 Penaeus monodon
TACGTTTCATTCATTATACAAGCTTTTAATCTTCTATATTTTTGGCGAATGCTTTGGGCAAATGACAGTTTCACATATTTTATTTCTTCTTGCTAAAAGACGCTACCAAATGTAATAGTGCACAAGACTACGCCAATGACAATTACTCTGTGCCGAAACAGGAGGCCGGAGGCTTAGGTCTCGTTGGCTCCTACGGCCCCGCAAACTAGGGGAAAGAGACAGATAACCCCTACAATACAATGGTCAAGCACGCCAAGAGTCTGACGAAGTTTAAGGGTCTTCTGCTGGAGGCCATGAAGCTGAGGGCGCTTGGTGGGCAGCGTGGCGGCCGGCACCTCTACGGAGTCTGCCCCGATATGCTGTGTCTCTTGGTCACTGAGGCCGCCCCGCCTGGCAAGCGCCCTCG
>NC_051413.1:15712570-15712768 GCF_015228065.2 Penaeus monodon
CTCTCCAGCCGGAGCAGATCGCCCAGGCGCCTGAGAAGAAGCGTGCCCGCGGAGACCAAGAACAGGTCGCTCGCAGCCCCGTCCACTGCAGACACACCCAATGATTAGAGGTGTCGCCCGGAACCCTCGCTGTCTTCTCGAAGGGCACGCGGGTCCACCCCACCAGACAAACACGCTCACACATCTAAACATTAATTC
>NC_051413.1:15717940-15718142 GCF_015228065.2 Penaeus monodon
ACATACCACAATGAAACTCAGTGTGTAGTGGAAGGCAAATGAGACCATACAAAAAAGGTGTTGTTTCCTTGGCTTACACCGAAACTTTATGTGGCTTGGGCTATTTGCTAAGGTCTCGTGCAGCCTTAGTCATATGCCGTTAATCATGAGTATAGCGTTTAAGTAGGTATTTAGTACTCTGAGCTGTGTACATGTTTGTCTA
>NC_051413.1:15719334-15721177 GCF_015228065.2 Penaeus monodon
AGAGCACCCACAGAAACTAGCAGAGAAATGCCCGCCGGACTAAAACCAGCGGTGGGGAGGGAGTCCGGAAAGGTCAGAGTCCTCTGTCTGGCTGTGGGCGCCGGCGTTACAACCAGTGCGCTCGCGCCAGTATCGTGGAGGGTTCAATAATAGGTTAATGATATAGTTATAATGCCTTTTTTGTTTAATGAGAATATAAAACTACTGTAAGATTGGTACTTTCGTTTATGGGGATGCCCAGACAAGATAAAGGGAGACCCTCTTAGTCTGAAAAAGACGGTTATACATCTAAATTTCCTTTTTTTCTCTCTTTCATTTTCTCTAATATTACTAGAGTGAAGTTATTCAGTTCACAAGGAAGTTCTTTTCAGCTTATGGGGGATTCACCGCCTTCCCCGGTGGGTTTCCTCTTAAACACAGCTATAAAAGTGCACAATACCAATCTACACAACACATACAAAGAAACTAAGCTTTCCCAAGTCAGGGTAAGACTTTTTTTTCAACATGCAAATCAGTTGTGATGTCTATGTAAAGACACTGTAAGAAAGGCAAATTTTAGAATTCTAATTCTTATATCGGTAATAAAAATGACAGCAAATAGACAAACAGTTACTTTTAGGGCCGCAAAGAAGAGACTCTGGCGTAAATTGTCTCTTCTTATTTCTAGGGTCTGGGATGCTACAGGTCAGTGCAATGGGTCATAGCAAGTGACGTAAAAAGTGACTGAAGCTGATACATTGGATAAAGATTATTAAGCTGCTCATTTAACATTACATATTTTGACATATATTAACATATTTGCCTCATGGGCGACATATTTCATTGCAACATCTAAGGAAACCTCTGTACTAAAATCCTATGGCGTGCAGGACACCGGGCTCAGCTGCCGATCTTCGGGGCGTATTGTTAAAGGAACTAAAGCCACATTCCAACTGAATTCCTCGTAAGTATTATGCTGTAGATAGTGTCTTTAGATATCCAAGGAACCATTTTCCTATAGTGGTCGTCCGGACTATATCACATAAGTTTCTTTGCATCTCGCGACTTTAGTGTGGTTTGGAGGGTAGCGCAAACGCTTTCTGCAAATTTCCCACCTTTGTGCACCAATTGGACGTTCCGTTGTTGTAGCATAAATAGCTATTTTGTACATTTACCAGTAAAGGGATTACTAAGAGGAAAGTTTATGACTTTTCCCTACTTCATATCTTTATATTTTGTCTTAACTGTACCCTGCGCAAGACTAACACTAATCATAAATTATGTCAAGAACAGATTGAGTCAGCAACAGATGCCAGAATGATTTGAGGCGGAGCCCAGTGTAAAAGAAGAAGCAATAAATCCAACATTTGTGAAAAAAGAATATTGGAACAATCATCGGCTTTGTTCTTTTTATAGTTCCTGCTAAAAAATATTTTACCTTTGATGTCCGAAATCAGATTGTGTTATCAGACAAACACGATTTGAAGTATACCTTGCAAATACATGCAATCTAAATTTTCCTGTAAGAGGCCGAACCTTGGCTCATCGCTTGATCTCAGCCGAGATCCATGATGAAAGGCTCTCGTCCAGCTTTCTGAATTTCAGAATTACTTAGGTAGAGGTCCAAAGTCCAGGGTTTTAAGGCTTTTGTGAGAACCGCTTCAATAAAGTTCTTGCTCGGTTAGTCACGGGTCAAAAGTTTCAATTTAAGGCCGAAGAACTGTTTTCAAGTTCACCAGTGTATTATAACATCTATAGGAATGCGTCTATGCAATGATACGCATAATGCAAAATTTAAAAACTACAGACTCAAATCAACTTTGCAGTGCATTACGCTTTATTTAGTGTTCCAAAGTACAGCATG
>NC_051413.1:15721205-15721824 GCF_015228065.2 Penaeus monodon
CAAAGAGAGAAAGAAGTTTATTAAATAATGAATTCAGTATCAATACCAATATATTTCTACAGTAAGTAGTAGTGAACAGCATCTTCTGCCTCTAAACTGTGTCAATGTCACACACAAAGGGCCTTGCCTGGCCACAACTGACATCAAAGATCTTACCACTGGAAACGGTAGTGCAAAGGTATTGCGCATAATTATTTGGTTGGTTCGTTCCCCAGATTGAGCTGAAATCATCCGTCACGTCAATTCCTCTCCGGTCGACCCACCTGCCGCCGACCTTCCTGGCGCCGGTGTAGCCGTAGGTGTCCACGAGAGTTATGAAATCCGCGGCCTCGGTTGCGCTACGGGGCGTGTGCATCAGGCCCGAGAGGAACCAGCAGAAACGCTCCGCCTGGCCAAAGCCCATGTCGTCCCTTACGCCCAGCAGCTTGCGGAGGCCTCGGAGGATGTACAGGCTCAGTGTGTAGTCGCGATAATCCTTGCGGAGGTAATAGCCCTCATAAAGGAAACATTGGGAGATGCTTCGGGCATACAGAAACATCCAACAGGCGGTCCTAGCATTGCACAGGGCTGCGCACCTGGATAAAAATATGCCGACTCTAAGTGAGTACAGAAAATATCT
>NC_051413.1:15721908-15722085 GCF_015228065.2 Penaeus monodon
GATATACACATTGTTCTTTTTCAAACTTTGGATAACATATGTGTAACACCCAAAACGGTTTGCCTCTGAATGAATGACTGCGGACAAGCCAGTTTTCGGAAATGCATGGAATGAAAACCGGAAGTACACTGTGCAGAACAGGTAAACAATGGCGGCTGACTTGAATATGTGAACTGA
>NC_051413.1:15723757-15724414 GCF_015228065.2 Penaeus monodon
AGCACTGTGGGTGTCGACGCGAAGAGAATTTTCCGGCACGTAATCAACGTCGCCCATTCTCTCGTAAGTGGCGTTCGTCTCCTCTGCTGCCGCTCCTGCCATGAGCAGCCCCAGCATTGGCAAAACGGCAGCTAACTGCGAGAACGGTCTGCCGAGCTTTGGCCTTTCTCCGAGCATCCTGTGGCTAAGTCCGACGTCGTTTTCTCGCCAAGCCTGAAACACCCAACTCATTTGACATCCGGAAGTCTGCACCTTGGATGAAAGGCCACCTGTATACCAATCCAGACCAGACCCTACGCAGCTCAGTCTTTGTTGGGGAAAGGCGGTGTAGCACAATAAAGTACTTACTTGGGAATGTACAAGAATAAGAAGACTGACTGGTGGATTTAGCGTGAGGCAAAGGCTTCAGGTATAGGACAAGCCTACACTCTTTCCGATGACGTTCCCCTCCGTGGCCAGGCCGGGGCGCTCTGTCACTCTCCCCAACTCAGCAACGGCCAGGGCGCGTCTGCCGTTCGCAGCGCGGGCGTGAGTTCCTCGCTGGAGAGGGCAGCTCCCTGGCGGCCCTCCTCCGAGGGTGGCGGGGTCATGCGCAAGAGCCACGCTGGCATACGCGTGCCGTGCATGGCAGCTGGTTTTCCATGGCCAAAGGAATTT
>NC_051413.1:15725595-15725785 GCF_015228065.2 Penaeus monodon
CATTGTCCTTATTGTCTTTCCAAGTAAGTATTTTATTGTGCTACACTGCATTTTCCTAACAAAGACTGACCTGCGTAAGGTCTGGTCCAGGCTGGTATACAGTGGATCTTTCATCCAAGGTGCAGACTTCTGGATGTCAAATGAGTTGGGGTTTCAAGCGTTTTAAGCCACAGGATGGTCAGGGAAATGT
>NC_051413.1:15726010-15726128 GCF_015228065.2 Penaeus monodon
ATTTAAGACTATAACCGGATTTATATAGGTGGAATTACTAAAAAACAAAAAGTTTTACACTGGCAAACAGTCTAGGAGGGGACAAATCCCCCCCACCCACCCCTGAAATATACCCCTC
>NC_051413.1:15726402-15726533 GCF_015228065.2 Penaeus monodon
TTATCAGCAAGATTTGTGCAAGCCATTAGCTTAAGATGGCACCCTGCAGAGCAGAAGCTACATTAAGTTCCAAGTGGGCTACACATTTGTTCCGAAAAAAAATGACAAGATGACGATTTGTTTATTGCCAT
>NC_051413.1:15726992-15727177 GCF_015228065.2 Penaeus monodon
GGTTACCTCAGTATATAATTTTGTAGCGAATCCAAAATGTAGATGAAATAAAATCATCGTACATTTCCGAGTCCTGAAGGTTTGTATTACGATAGGCTTTCAAAGAATATTTCATGTCTCCATTCACTAATGCTTACATTCCAAAAAGGCAAAAATAAATTCAAAAGAAACATTAAAGACTGCAA
>NC_051413.1:15728765-15728937 GCF_015228065.2 Penaeus monodon
CTAGTAGGTGACAAGCAATACAGCATGCATATAAGCAAGATTTGAGTGAGCCATTAGCTCAAGATGGTGCCTGCAGAGCAGAAGATAATTTAAGCTCCACGTGTCTTCCGTGGGCTCCACGTTGATTCCAAAAACAGCACTCTGGCGGGAACCAAGATGACGACTATGTCTA
>NC_051413.1:15730626-15731441 GCF_015228065.2 Penaeus monodon
TGGATGATATTATGAAAAGAGAGAGGAGCTAACTTCCTCTGGAGAGAAGAGCAAGATACTGCCCCTTGTAGCAATCCTGCCTGTAGCTTCCCTCGCAAGGCAGGACTTTCCCTTTGAGGACGGAGGCCTCGGGAGAAGGTGTAGGCGCAACATTGCTACCAGAATGTGATGGCGAGCTCGCCCTTTCGCATATTATTAAGTACCAAGAATTATTCAACCATGTAACAATGTCTACTTGTTACGTATGTTTATATACATTTTTCTTCCTCTCATGATGGAGTAAGTGCTTAGACTCCTTACTGGCCTTAATATCTATTACCATGTCAAGTGGAATTAGTTAAATACATTTACTGATATGTGTTGTATGTTAGAGAATAATGTATACGTTAGAGAATAATATTGTATGTAAGAAAGGGATACTTCTCTATTCTATATCTCTATGGATAATCAAGAACTGGTAGTACCATAATATAACTGACACAAGTATTGCAGGTTGCAATAGTGGTCCCCATATGCATGACAAAACCATCTGATCGCCATCACATTTGCCAAATATGAAACAAGCTCTCTCTACATAACTTTATCATCCATATAAATTTCATTAAAATAAAAAGCTAAAACGTTGGAAATGTCATGCAATGTTTTGTACTTTTGTACTGTTTTATTAACACAACATTATCATTATTATATGTTTTACCTTTACGCGCTACTATGGCTAAATACATTCCTATTTTGTTTTTGGTATGTTTCTAATTCATCGGGTCTGTTTTCTCCTTAGTCTAACCGACGTTGAATCTGTGCAAAAATCTTGAGAG
>NC_051413.1:15731846-15732147 GCF_015228065.2 Penaeus monodon
CCATTATTTCTGACAGAGCAACCAAAATTTTCTTACTATAAGTGTTCAAAAATTCAGAAAATTATATTTACACCTTTGCTGAAATTAAGATTCCCGGAGAACAGGCTCATATAAAGAACAGAAGGGTATCTTAGGCAAGCAATATAGTTTTTTTGTTTTTTTTAGTAGTAGTATAGCAATAATATATAGTGCCTTTACAGACTAATCGTGCTGTAATAGCGATAAGAGTAGTATATACGGAAAATAAACCACTGAAAACAACATTTTCTTTAATTAGGCATCATCATATGAGAGAGGGAGG
>NC_051413.1:15732179-15732563 GCF_015228065.2 Penaeus monodon
ATACCAGATCTCCGACAGGAGTGTGACACGAAGTTCTGCTTGGCGTCGCACGTGCAACATCGACGAGTGGACTTTTTTTTTTCCAAAGTCGTGGTCGCTGTTAAAGCCTTTAAAAGAATAATGTTTTCGCTCAAACGGGTGATGCGGGGATAACGAACATATATTACACTGGACATACGTTGCTCCCTCAGAGGTACGTGGATTAAAGCCCCTCAAGATATATGCTTTTCACGGTGGTTTAGACTTCAAGAGAAAAATATGAATAACTCTGCTTTACTCTAAGCGAGAATGTAGCGGCCACTTCCTACTTTTAGCAACAATATCGTAAATCATTTGTTCATTTCTAAGGGTTAATAATCCACCATGAATCAGGATACAGTGCAA
>NC_051413.1:15732805-15733120 GCF_015228065.2 Penaeus monodon
ATATATGTGTATTTTTTATTTCGCGCAGTGAATCTCGAATATTTCAATCCAGTCTATATTCCATGGCACAAGTACAGGTATTAAATAATTTCCTAATTATGTAAGGGTTATTCTAAATCAAGGCCAGACAACTAATTTCTATTGCCTTAATTTTGAACATATTATAAAATTGAATTACTAAGCAAGTGCGAAATGACCGTAATGACCAAGGCTCATATAGGCATATACTTACGCAAATTAAATTTTTGTATTAGATAAGGAAAATATTCACCAAAAAAAAGTTATGGGAGAGTGAATGCAAATACTAAAAAACTA
>NC_051413.1:15733331-15733743 GCF_015228065.2 Penaeus monodon
GGCTCCCCCACCCCTTCGGATTCGCTAATGTTGGTCGCGTACAACATTTACTTGAGCAATTTGGGACTGGAGCCAAAGGCCCTGCTGAGCCATAGGGCGTACTATATGGCCTCTTAATTGCTGTGGCCGCACACGGGCCCCGAGTCTGTTCTTTATTCCCGGCCCATAAACAAAACGGCGCGCCATTCAGTGCGCCCGCTGACGGCCGACTCTGGGAAGCGCTGGGGTCGAGAGTCGATAGACCGGCCTTTCGCCAGCCGAATGTGGACAGTAACGGCTCGCTCTTTGATGGAGCGACTCCGTGTATGCGACCGTATTGATGTATATACGGTATATTCAAATTTAGTATTCTAAAAGTCAGAACTAGTTTGTACATACATAAGAGTAAGATAAATCGTCGGTATTAAAGCAA
>NC_051413.1:15734521-15734850 GCF_015228065.2 Penaeus monodon
TCCTCACTCTGGTTTTACTACCCAATTTTAATAACTTCATATATGAACGGCCAAGGGAAATGGCTGACCCGAGTGGCTTCCCGTCGCTGGTTAGCAGTCATCTACGGTGATCCTGACCATTGGCTTCAGACCAGTGAGGACTCCTGCTCAGCATCTTGATACTCCAACCATGATCATAAACGTATGATCTGCTGCCCCGCCCACCACATGCACCCATGGTTCCACGTTCCCCAAATCTTTTTTTCTTTGTTGGATTTTTTCATAAAAATATGTCTATTGTTGCTGTGTTGATGACATTTTATTAAAGGATGAGACTCTGACGGGGCCAT
>NC_051413.1:15738183-15738919 GCF_015228065.2 Penaeus monodon
AGTGCCGGCTTTAAGGGAGGGCGAGAGGGGCAATTGCCCCGGGCCCCGCGCTTTTGGAGGCCCCGCGCTCGTCCCTGTTGAATGATCAGAATGTGTTTGCTTTAGAAAACTGACTCACTAAATGATTCCTACCATAAAAGTAGAAAAAAGCATTTATATTATGCCTTATTTCTTCAATTTCATATATGCTTTGAACATTTGTGAGACTTTTTGCTTCTACAAATTCGAATCTCTAGCTTGGTGCTTGAGGCCCCCGGACTTTAAGAATTTAGATGTTTCAGACCCAAAGTGGCCATTTCCTTATATAGAGAGAGTTTAAATGCGAAACAAAATGTGATAAAATCACATGTTTTATGAGGTGTATTATAATGTGTTCATATATGGCATGTACAAAGGTACGAATGTAAATGCACTCTCCCCCCACGAAAGTGTCACTATAGTGGGCCCCGGATGACTTCATATAGATGGGGCCCTAGACGACCTAATGTGTCGCATACGGTCCCCAGTTTGAAGATTGTCGAGGAATGAGAGCCCTCAACACGGATAAGCTTTACAACATATCGTTTTATTAATCAACAATTTTAATATTTGAAAGCATGGGGCCCCCAGAGTTACTCTGGCCACTCAGTGGGTGAGCCGCCACTGATCTCTTTAGGTTTATTTATCTTTGCAGACCCCCAATAGCAAGTCGGGAGCGGGACTTGGGAAGAACATATCTCTCTGGTGCTATAAAGCG
>NC_051413.1:15738945-15741958 GCF_015228065.2 Penaeus monodon
CTCAAAAGAGGCAGCAAGGTGCCTTGGATAAATATTTCGCTCCACAAAGTGAGCAAGCTGATTCCGCTCTCACAGGTACAAATGAGAAAATTGCAGCCGATGCTCAAATAAGTGAAGTCGCACCGGAGTCTTCATCTGTAGTAGCTGACATCAGTGATCCTGGAAATTGGCCAACAACTTTGAATGATCGGCAAAGGTGTGACATCATAGAAAAGGGGCCAGTCCGTCGGCGTGATCTTAATTATCCTCGCAATAAAGAAGGGAGATGTTTTACGGAACGATATTTCAATCGCTTTCTTTGTAATGGAGAAAATACGGACAGAGGATGGTTAGTCTATTCCATAAACAAAGATGCAGTTTACTGCTTCTGTTGTAAGTTATTTTCTGACAAAGTAATGACAACATCGAAGCTCAACCGTGATGGATTATCTGACTGGAAGCATTTGGGTGATAAGTTGTCGGATCACGAAAAAAGTGGCAACCATCTAAAGCATTTTGCTCAATGGAAAGAGCTTAAACTTCGTCTTTCAGTTTCCAAGACTATAGATGAAGATGCACAGAAAGAGTTGAATGATCTTAAAAATTACTGGAGAAATGTTCTTGAACGCCTGTTTGCTATTGCCCACTATTTGGCCTCAAGAAATCTGTCTTTTCGAGGAACTCGTGAAAAACTTTTTCAGCCCAACAATGGCAACTTTTTGGGGCTCGTAGAACTATTGGCCCAATTTGATGTTGTCATGGCAGAACACGTGCGACGAACGACTGAGGGGAATCAAACGGATCATTACCTCGGAAAAAACATGCAGAATGAATTCATCCAAATGCTGGCAGATCATGTCAAAAAAGAAATTATTCAGCGAGTCAAGGATGCCCGATACTATGCAGTCATTCTAGACTGCACACAAGATGTTAGTCGTGTGGAGCAAATGTCTCTTGTCGTTCGTTTTGTGGGAAGCAAAGGTGAAGCTGAAGAACATTTTCTTGATTTTATGCCGGTTCATGAAACAACGGGTGAATCGCTGGCAGGAACGTTGCTGCAGAAGGTGGAAGACTTAGGACTTTCTCTGAGTAACTGCAGAGGACAAGGTTACGATAACGGTTCAAATATGCGAGGAAAAAATTGCGGCGTTCAAGCTCGCCTTCTGCAACAGAATCAACGAGCCTTCTTTGTGCCATGAGGCTGTCACTCATGGAATCTTGCCTTAGGCGATGCCGCTGCTTCTTCCAACAAAGCTGTTTATTCTTTGGTACTTTACAAAGAATTTACACACTTTTATCGGCTTCACAAAGACGATGGAAGCTTTAAACGGATGCTGTTGGATCCGTAGGTCTCACAGTCAAAGCTCTTTCGGAAACCCGCTGGGAATGTCGGATAGAAAGTGTGAAGGCTATCCGGTGGCAGCTCCCCGACATTGTTGACGTCCTGCAACAAGTCTCTACCACTCCCGGCGATCCCATGGCACAGACCGATGCATCTTCCCTTTGCACCATTCTGCAGTCTTTCGAGTTTATTTTGTCAACTGTCGTGTGGCACGACATTCTATTCAAAGTCAACATCATGAGCAAAACATGGCAAACACCTGGAATCGAGATGGATGTAGCAGTCCTACATATTGATGGCTTCCTTGAATGGATCCAGGATTATCGAGAACATGGTTTCGCTGCTGCAGAAACTACAGCTAAAGAAATTGCCATGAGTATGGATGTTCCTTGCGAATATACGCCTGTTAAAATTCGACGAAAGCGAAGACTGTTTGATTATGAAGGTGAAGATTCCGCAACACATACCCCACGAGAACTGTTCAAAACAGACTATTTCCTACGCGTAATTGATTCCATAAGTCAATCTGTGAAGGAACGTTTTGATCTATTGAAAGCATTCTTTCGTGGTTTCGAGATTCTCACTAAGATCTCTTCGTTGCGCGATGCGAACAGAACTGATGTTCTGACCAATTGCAGAAGACTAGCAAAGGCCTTGTGTCATAATGACAGCACAGACATTGACGGTGAAGGTTGTGTGATGAGCTGATTTCTCTGTGTTATGTAATCCCCGAAAAATCCTCTGCGATTTTTGTGCTGAAATACGTGATAGATCATTCACTAACAGACGCCTACCCAAACACCTTTGTTGCTCTTCGGGTTTTCCTCACTGCGCCAGTCACAGTTGCTGCAGCAGAGCGCAGCTTCTCTCGGCTGAAGCTGATAAAGACATACCTGCGCTCCACCATGTCGCAGGAAAGACTCAGTGGCTTGGCCATTCTTTCAATTGAAAACGAAATTGCAAGTGCTTTAGACTATTCTAAATTGATAGATGACTTTAGTAAGAGGAAAGCCAGAAAAATAGTTTCGTAAGCTTTACTGAGCTATAGTAATCTCTCTCTACGCATTGCGAGTGAGCTTTACTTTTATGATTTTTCAACACGGACATGTGTTTACAAAACTATTTTTCTGGATTTCATAAGCTTACTAAGCTATAGTAGTCTCTCTCTACGCATTGCGAGTGAGCTTTACTTTTATGATTTTTCATCTTCATGGCATGTAAAATAATGGCGAATATATTTTCAGTTGAAGTTTTTTCTTTAGTTGTAATGACATTTTGATACCGTTGTCGACTATTTTATATTGATCAATGACTTAAGTAAGAGGAAAGCTTGAAAAATCATTTATAATTTTGTGAGCTATAGTATAGTCTCTCTCTCTGTATATATATGCACTGCGAGCGAGCATAACTTTTATAATTTTTGTCCTCATGGACATTATAGTAAAATATATTTTCAGTTTTTCAGTTTTTTTCTTTAGTAATAATGGTATTTTATTGAAAAATAATTTTGTAAGCTGTAGTGATATCTACGCATTGCGAGTGCGTATGATTTTTGTAAAGTTATCGTAAATATATTTTCCGTGGAAGTAAAATATCGTTTCTTTAGTCAATCTCTTAATAATATAATTTTGCCCTGCAGGGGCCCCGCGCCCAAATTTTGCCCTGGGCCCCGCAACAGCTAAGGCCGGCCCT
>NC_051413.1:15743153-15743303 GCF_015228065.2 Penaeus monodon
GTGTTATAAATATGTTCTAAGATTTTTGTATACATGTAATTCGTGTTTTTATGAATGTTAAACAGTGATCTTTTTTGTGTAGTTGTGAATATATATATTTCTAAGTCTAAGAAAGTAACTTTGTTGCAGCCTCCAATTTGTATCCTGGTG
>NC_051413.1:15752071-15752856 GCF_015228065.2 Penaeus monodon
CAATCCCCACATTTTTTAAATCTTATAACTCTATATCAAGCACTTGTCCTATGCAGGTTCTGGCTTCTTCTTACAAATCTTACTGCCACTAACACTCGTCTTCGCTCCTTCTCTCCAATCGTCGTGCGAGCTGGGGTAGCCCCTTTATTTTCCCGTGATTTTTACCCCTATGGTCATCTCAAGACAATTCCAGACATCAGAGGGTCTCGATGGCCCTTTCCGGCTAAGGGTAAAAATAATAAAATAGATACGTCAGGAATAAAGAAGAGTGAAGGACAAAAAAGCCCAAATTAGTCAACGGCGAGCCAATAAGGGTGCCTTACATTGGGCTCATCTGCCAGGCCCCCCACAGAAGCAGAGGACGGGAAAGCCCCACGGCAATTTGGTCATAGTTGTTCACAAGTGGTGCAGCCTAATTAGCTCTCGGCTCTAAATGTCACTCAGGCAGAGGGAGGGGAATATGGATAACAGGCACATTGATTCATAATTATGATATTGGACAAACTGTTGGCTTACAGAACATAAGATTTTTCTCTACCAAAATTGGGTGAAACAATCATAAAGCCTTTAGCAATATTTTTTTAAAATTTTTTGGTTTTAAAAGGCAAACTAAAATTGATTACAAGTAATATAAAAATGGTTAAAGTTTAAATAAAGTGAAGAGAAGGGAAAGAAGGAAAAAACCCAAAAAAAAAAAGGAAAAGAAAAAAAAAGAAAGGGAGGGAAAAAGAACAAAAAAAAAAACCCAAAAAAAAAAGGGCGGGGAAAAAAGAAAAAAAAAACCC
>NC_051413.1:15752931-15753376 GCF_015228065.2 Penaeus monodon
AAAGAAAAATTTTTTTTTTTTTGGGAAATTTTGGTGGGGGGCCGGCTTTTTTCCCTGTTTATGCCCCCTCCCCTACGTTTTTGTTTTTCCCCAAAACAGGGGGGGCGGGGGTGGCCCCCCGGGGGTTTTTGGGTTCCCCCTGTTGGGGTTTTTGGTCCCCAAAAAGAAAAATTCCAGTGGTTCCCCCCTTGGAAACTTTTTGGCAAAAGGGTAAAAAAAAAGAAAGGGGGGAACCCCGGGGAGTAAAGGAAAAAAACCCCAAAAATAAGGGGGTTTGGCCAAAAGTGGGGGGTTAATTCCCCGCCTCAAATTTCCCCCCAAAAAGGAAAGACGGGGGGAAAAGGTTAAAATTTTTTGGTTAAAAAAATTTTTTTTAAAATGGAAACCCTAAAATATTTTAAAATTAAATGAAAAAGGGGTTTAAATATTTAATAAAAGGGAAATG
>NC_051413.1:15753510-15753901 GCF_015228065.2 Penaeus monodon
AAGCTAAAAATTTTTTATTTAGGAAAAATTTTATCTTTGGAGGGGAAAGTTTTTAAATTTTGGAAAAAAGCTAAAATTTTAATTTTTTTAAAAAAATAAATTAAAATTTTGGAAAATTAACATTTAGGCCAAATACAATTTTGGAAAAACAAAAATAAGAAAGGGGGGGGGGAAAAAGCCCTGAAAAATTTTTTGGCAAGGTAGGTTTGGGGGTTTTACCCAAAAGGGGTCAATACCCCCCCCCCCCAAAAATAATATTTCCAAAGGGTTAACTTTTAAGGTAACCAGTTTGGGTAAAAAAAAAGAAAGGGGTTTTAAAACCCCAATTTTTTTGGATAAATGGGGGAAGAATTAAAGAAAAAAAAGGCAAAAAAGGGCAAAAATTTTTTTT
>NC_051413.1:15753938-15754467 GCF_015228065.2 Penaeus monodon
TAGTAGGGGAAGGGGCCCTCAGTCTACAGTGGGGTTTCCTCAGGGGCCTGTCTCCCCCTTTTTAATTTCATGAATGATCATTCCATTTTCTAAAACAAAACATGCATTTGTTTTCGGGTTTAGCTTCAAAAACCAATAAATACTTGTCCTTTTTCTTCTTTGGTGGATTTTTGTCTTTGCAAAACTATTTCAAAAGAAACCTAGCTGAGAACAAACAAGGGGATCTCGTTGCATTTTCGGGCAGGTTTTAAAAGGGGTTTCAAAAAAAATTTTAAAGGGAGCTGTTTTTCTAGTAGTTTCATGCCTCTTCATATCACTTTTTGGGGTCACGTCATGGGGGTATATCCCCTGGACCCCAACTAAAATGCAGCACTTCAAGCTGCACAAAAAAAAAATTTCCCAAAAAATTTTTTTTACCAAAAAAAGTGTTTGGATTAGGGTTTGGGGTTCGTTAAATAAGAAAGATTTGTTCTTTAAGTTTTTTTTTGCTTGCAATCACCCAAATTTCTTAAAATTCAATATTTAACAG
>NC_051413.1:15754490-15756254 GCF_015228065.2 Penaeus monodon
GGATAATAAACTTCCTTTTCTAATGTGCTAGCTTATTGCTACAACTCCATAAAATTCCAATGTGCAAATTTTGGCTGCTGTTCTTCCCATGAGGGCACAACAAATTTGGGATTAAAAATAGTATTTTTATCTTTTGGTGTAATTAAATACAACAAATTTTGTTTTCTTTTTTATTCAGACACTTCGACCTCAGGGGCTTTGCGCGTTCAACCTTCGCAAAACTTGGCCCTGGATTAGCACTGAGGGTGCCGCCTCCCATTTTTGGGTTTCCCCCTCATAGGGTCGTTGTAGTTGTCTTCACTACTTCAAGAGCTTGTTTAGGGTTGTTGGGGGCTTTGGCTTCCACCGTAAAAAAGATAACAAAAATGGCTTGCTACAATCTAAGTGGTTTTTTTCCCCCCCCCCCTTAATTTTTACGCATGTCAATACAAATTTTCATGTGGTAATAGAATTTGGCTAATATTACATCAGTGATGCCAAGCGTAGCATTCTTCCTGCAAAATACCTTTCCCATTCTAGATTTGTTTCCAACAATGCAATAGGGAAACCCCCATTTTGCGGCACGGGGCTGGCAAGTGCAGGATAATCAAAAATAAGGGGTTAAGTATCCAACTCAAAAATTTTTTAAAGGTTTCAGAAATTTAAAAAAAAATAACAATTCCAACATTTTCATTCCCAAAAACCTCTGGGTCAACATCACAGGAAAGATACAAGGACCCTTTCTTCTCTCCCAAAGTATAATAGTGTTAACACCCAGCGCACGCTCAATTCCTTTGTTGGCACGTCCCCCTTCCCGGCAGCACGCATTCGGCACGCTGCGCAGAGGGGAAATTTTTGGCCTGCTTGCTCTCAGGAGGGTACTTCTGCAGAAGTTTGAACACCCTTGCTACAAGAATATCATTATTATTAAAATCTTTAAAAATCATCAATAATTACAAAAGTATTCCATTTCCTCAGTAAAGGTGGTAAAGTTTGTCCCCAGCAATGTATGATAGCAAATACAGTCATCTTTTTACACTATGAAAAGGTTACCAACACGAAGTCTTTTCACCTTCCAGTGTCCCCTTTTTCGAGTTTTTGCAAACTCAAGGGAAAGCATTGCCCCCACACCACCCCCATTTCCAAGAGGTCTAGGGGCGACTTACAAAAAAAAAGACTGATTGCCCCGCTCTGTAAGAGCCAAAGGATTTTTGCCCCTGCACCCGTTCAACAGAGCCTAAGAATCATTCAGATCCTGCACCGCTTGAGGAACCAAAGGATATTCAAGTCTTTGGTCCCTTTTTGGGGAATCGAGACGCGCTTAAATTTGGTGGATTGGGGGGGGGACCTTCGTCCCCTCGGAGGAAAAATGCTGCGCTGAACAGGAGTCCCTCGGCCATTTCAAGAAGGGGTCAAGTCACGTTTGGGTGGATTTTTCCCCCGAAAATCGTTTATGGGCATAATCAAAAAACCATTTCGGGAAATTTTAAAACAAATTTTGCCATACACGAGAAAGTGAAAAGGGGGGGAGGGGGAATCCTTCATTCACGCATTATTTAATATTTCTTCAAAATTTTATTTTAGCATTCAAAAAAAAAAGGTGAACAAAAACGGGTTTTCATTTTAACAAATAGAAGCTAAAGTTGGAAATATTCTTTTAGTCAAAAATGTTAGTGCCATTAACGGAAAAAACCAATGCCAAAGTTTGGGCCTTTTCAAAAATAGGGGGTTCGGGACCTTTTTGGGGGGGTGCGGGTTTTTGGTGACTAGGGGGGCCCTGCGCAA
>NC_051413.1:15756305-15756764 GCF_015228065.2 Penaeus monodon
GAAAAGAGAAGCCGTAAATAAGGTTACTCACAATTTAAAAAAATAAAACAAACATTCTTTAAAAATCATCCTGTGGCTATAAGGAAAATGCATGAGCTCATGGGCTCTGCCAAGTCAAAAAACAAAATTCATAAAATAGAGAAAGGGCCCACTCCCAACAAAGGAGCCCCAAAAAGCTGTTTTCAAAAAAAGGGCTTTCTTGAAAAATTTTGTATTATCCAAATAGCACTTGTGGCAAAAAAAATTGTTTAAAAATATCAGGACGGGACTAAATGAAAGCCCCATTTTAAAATGAAATTTTTTTGCTCAACCTCTATTAAAGAAAAAAATGTACATAAAATTTGGGTAGAACTCTAAAAATTCCCCAGTCCCCCCGCCTCCCCGGGGAAAATACAAAAACACGCCAGAATTCTTTACAAAATGATGCACTCCCCAAAAGGCCAATTCCCACTTCCATAT
>NC_051413.1:15756842-15756959 GCF_015228065.2 Penaeus monodon
GCTTCCCTTTTACCTCGATATGCATGGGGGCCAAAACTCAGGAGCACTGAGTGGACTTAGGTGGACCTGCGTCACCTTTTCCTCTATTTGGGGCAAACCGTCAGTCTGCGGTTACAG
>NC_051413.1:15757035-15757183 GCF_015228065.2 Penaeus monodon
TTTCATAAATGCCATATAGTCTAAAATTTTCCCAAACACGTTTTCACCCCCAAAGCTATCTGATGTCAAAGATTTGCCCCTCTTACAGCTTTAATGCAAATATTTTCTTGACGTGACATTTGTTTTTTCGACGGGGAATTTTAGAAAA
>NC_051413.1:15757972-15758049 GCF_015228065.2 Penaeus monodon
ATGTAAACCTGGTGGACATACATGGGAAGTTTTCAACCGTCACCCACTTGAAGGAAAACAAATTTAAAGTTGAGGAG
>NC_051413.1:15758242-15758651 GCF_015228065.2 Penaeus monodon
CACAGGAGGCTTCCCTTTTTTTGGAAAAAAAAAGGTAGGAAAGGTTAGAGGAGCGTGTTTTCGGGAGCATACGAGATGCTTGTCATTTTCCGTAAATAGGGGGCCATGGCACTTACCTTGCTTCGTGGCCATCTTCTGGCCTATGTGAGGCACTGCCATTCCCCCACCTGTGCGTCGCCTCGGTAACTTCGTCAGCCAAAGGGAAAAGGGTTAGATTTGGGGTTTGCAAACACCTGGTTTTGGGCCCTCTCGGAGGGGGGGTCCCTCTCGTCAAGTACCGCCAGGGCTTAATATCCTGCAGTCACGCGCACACAGACAGGGGGGGCAAAAAAGCCAGCAGGGTGGCCTTACTTTCCCTAAGCCCCCAAATTTCTCCTCAAGATCGGAAGCCCCAAAAACCCGTCGGCTG
>NC_051413.1:15758702-15759305 GCF_015228065.2 Penaeus monodon
CAGCACAAAAGCCTTGAGGAGCCTCCCGGGGAAAGGGCCCCCCCGGCCCCAAACCCGCCGCCACGCTCGACCGCCCCCCAGCCCCTTTCCCCGCCGTTCTTTTGACCCTACTTCCCTCTTTCCCCTCGCGGAATTCCAGCCGCAGCCTCGCCCTGGGCCGTAAATCCGCCCTCCCCGCCCCCGACGTCCCCCCCGAGCCTCCTTTCCCGCGGCGAGGGCGATTCCCCACCATTTCACCACTAAGCGACAAAAATCACACTGCCATCGCTAATTCCTCAACTCACCATTTTCTTATTTACCATGCGCTGGCCTACAAACCAGAACACCCGGGTTTTGGAGGAAATTTATCACTCGTGAGAAAAACCACCCTTTTTTCCCCCGGGACAACGTGAAAGGGCCCCCGCAGCCTCGCCGGGCTATACAACGCGTCCCCAAACCACACCAACCCCGCTCCTCTTTGTGCTTCAAAATTGCTTCCCTTCCCCTTTGCCCCTCTTATTTTTTTACCGCTTTTCAGTGTATTTAGCTTATGCTCACTCACTAACAAAATCTTTTGAAACAATTTTCATCCCCCATTCTAAGAATGTCAACGCTGTGAACCAA
>NC_051413.1:15759638-15760659 GCF_015228065.2 Penaeus monodon
CACGGGATTAAAACCCTTAAAAGTTTGGGTCTAGACTAGAAAGGGGAAGAGGGCATGATGGAGAAAGGGGGGACCCCTTTGTGTGCAAGAGACTAGGTGGAAGGGGAAGAAAGCCTCGACCTTTGGGAGAAATGCAAGCTGTATTGCTATGGACTGGGCGGAAGAAACTGAGTTGGGATTATTCTAAGGGAAAAGCTTGTTAAATGTGTTTTAGAAGTAAAGAGAATGTCTGATAGAATGGGAAGTATAAAAATGGGAAAAGGAAGCGTGATAGAAGTTTTTAGGCAAATGCCCCAAAAGCGGTTGTGAGATGGAAGTAAACGAAGACTGGAGCGAGTTGGGTGATAAGGTAGAAAGCCTCCACAAGAAAAGTTGGCGATTGAGATTGATTTCAGAGGTCATGTTGGCGAAGGGAACTTAGGAGATGAAGAGGTGATGATGAAGGACAAACGGTAATGGATTTTGTAAAACGAATGGATATGGCTTTGGTGAATACCTATTTCGAGAAGAAGGGAAGAACACAGAATAATGTACAAGTGGTGAAGGGCCACGCAAGTGGATTATCTGCTTTGCCGGAGGCCCAGTCTGAAAAAGATTGGAGACTGTAAGGGTATAGTAGGAGAAAGTGTAGCTACACAACATCGAATGGTAGTATATAGGATTAATTTCAAAACGAGAAAGAAGAATATGAAATCAGAGCCAAAGAACGAAAGGTGGAAGTTGAAGAATGAAGACTATCGGGTGGAATATAGGGAAGATGTGAAACGAACACTGTATGGTAGTGAGGAGATGCCAGTTGGTTAGACACTCAAAGCAAAAGTATTAAGGGAAACAGCTAAGAAGGTACTTGGTGGGTCGTCCGGACACCGAAAAGAAGATAAAGAAACTTGTTGGTGGAATGATGTTCAAGAATGTTTGAAGAAATTAATAAAAAGAAATGGGATACCCAGGGGGATGAAGACAGCCGAGTGGAATAAAATGACATACGATGCAAGACAGAGTGGTAGCAGACGCAAAGAAG
>NC_051413.1:15763078-15763394 GCF_015228065.2 Penaeus monodon
GTGGTGGCCTGCGGCGGGATCGCCTCCACGAAACATTTCACGCATTGTTAAAGTATAAAATATAATTAAATACTTAAAATTTATTCGAACAAATTAAGAATTATTGGTAATTAAATAAATTCGATATTACCACTTGGGAGATTCGTTATCTGTTATGGATATATAAAATTAATTTAGTGCTTGAATTGATGGAAAATATTGAATATATAAAATTTTTATGCCTCTTTTGAACACACAAGTCATGAAACATATCTTGAAGTCATGAAACATATCTTGAAGTCATGTAATATATCTTAAATTCATGAAAGATATTTTA
>NC_051413.1:15763456-15763665 GCF_015228065.2 Penaeus monodon
TTTTATAATGTTGCATGGCATATGTATGGAGTGCTCTATAACAAGGGAACTATAAGCATAAATTTGTGCGTAACTTAGATGTGAAAAATATTTTCATTTATATATAAATCTTTGCGAAATCAGTGATATATTTTTTTTATTGATTGATGTTAGTCAACATTTGGGCGATTCCCGTTAGGGTTATATACTGCGAAGAGGTGGTAGAGCAG
>NC_051413.1:15763807-15763890 GCF_015228065.2 Penaeus monodon
CCAGTGTGAAATAACTAAGTCTGTTAGTGGGAAATCTTGCCACTTAGTGACCAAAAAATATGCTCAAAATATTATATATGCTA
>NC_051413.1:15764006-15764274 GCF_015228065.2 Penaeus monodon
TCCACCTGTCATTAATTAATAAACAAAGGTGAATGCAAAATAAAGCACTACTTTCATTGATTAGAGGTCCAAGCGACAGAAGTAGATAGCTTTAATATTCAGTGTGCAATACAAAATAAGATATGGTTACACATTATAATTATAGTAATAAAATATGACCATATTACACTTAAAAGTGAACTGACTTACCAACAAAATACTATAGTACTGAATTGTACAATAAGTAAATCAGTAGATAAATAGTCAGTAAAATCAATGAACAATTGAA
>NC_051413.1:15765527-15765714 GCF_015228065.2 Penaeus monodon
GGAAACCGACCAGCAAAAAAAACCAAGTGACATGACTACAACCTTAGTGCAATCAGGTAGCCAAAATCAAGAAGTATTAGTACAAGTTGCCAGTGCTACAAAATTTAATGGTAAAGGATTGATAGTTTTAAATGTAGTAGTAGAGGGCAGCGAAAGAAGAGTATTGTTTGATACTGGTGCCGAAGTA
>NC_051413.1:15766330-15766555 GCF_015228065.2 Penaeus monodon
GATGAGTATTGGTTTAAAGTCCCATATTTAAATGTCCAACCAGAGATGGTAGAATTAATATCAGATTGCCCAGTGGGGGATGTAACAGTGTTAGAAGGAATACCTTTGCCACAAAAATCAAGTAAATCCAACATTCACGGTGAAGTCATAGTAGGTGCACTCGTGCAATCTTCTCGTGAAGAGAAATTGAGAGAGCAAGTAAATACTTTGTTTCCTGATCTTCAA
>NC_051413.1:15767761-15767857 GCF_015228065.2 Penaeus monodon
TCTATATACTAGGATTTCCAGTCAAGGTGGCCAGTGATCATTAGACCACTTGTTTGGCTTTTTAATTATGCAGGGCCAAATTCACGGATTCTGCGT
>NC_051413.1:15767968-15768998 GCF_015228065.2 Penaeus monodon
CTATATTGTGTCGGCTGTGACACGGAGTGGAAGAGAATCATTAAATAATGAGTCACAGAGAGAAGTGATAGCCTGGGACCCACTTAAAGTTAGGATGGATCAGGATGCTCATCCATTATGGGGTCAGGTAAAGAGGTATCTCAGGGGTGAAGTAAATGAGTGTCCTCGATTAAACTATGATGTCAATGATTTCAAAATACTACAAGATGGAATTCTCTATCATACCCATGTCAATATATATGATCAGCTAGACACTCGAGTTGTTATTCCAGACTCGTATAAAAACACTGCATTGTATCTGGCCCATTGCCTTCCCTTAGCAGGTCATGGAGGGGTCCAGGTTACCCTTGAGAGACTAAAGAAGTTGCATTCTGGCCAGGCATGTCAAAGGACGTCCCAAAATATGTAAAGTCCTGTAGTGTGTGCCTTAAATGTAAGCCAATGAGGGATGTGCCTGCTCCGCTGCGTCGGTTCCCAGGTGTAAGAGAGAAATTTGAGCGTATACACCTAGATTTGGTAGGCCCTCTTCCTGTTACAAATGAAGGGGCAAAGTATGTGCTGACAGTAATTGATGTGCTGACCCGATTCCTGATAGCTGTACCAATACGAACAAGAAGCAAAGGAAGTAGCCCAAGCTTTTATAACACATGTTGTCAGCATCCATGGCGTTCCAAAAACATGTAATAACAGATGGTGGAGGAGAATTATAAATGAAGTTTTTAAAGACATTTGTGGGTTGTTGCAGATAAATAGACCACACTACAACTCCATTCCATCCATCAAGTAATGGTTGGTG
Organism: Penaeus monodon; assembly: GCF_015228065.2. Taxonomy (NCBI): domain Eukaryota; kingdom Metazoa; phylum Arthropoda; class Malacostraca; order Decapoda; family Penaeidae; genus Penaeus; species Penaeus monodon. The sequence continues at coordinate 15,768,765 of NC_051413.1, forward strand.
GAGCGTGTAAATGGGACCATAATGCAAATATTGAGGAGTATGACTTATGACAACCCTAAAGAATGGGATACACTGCTCCCTTTAGCTGTATTTGCATACAATTCTGCATATCATAGGACAATCCATGATTCTCCTCACTTCCTTATGTACAACAAGGATCCCTCAATACCTTATTTAAAATTCTTTCATGATAATGGTCCATGGTACAATGTAGAGGACCTGAGACGTAAGACT
>NC_051413.1:15769495-15769890 GCF_015228065.2 Penaeus monodon
AGGGGAAATAACCTGGTTAATGAGTATAATTCAATGTGGAGTGGCTGAAGCAGGAAGGAACTAGCTAACTATGTGCTAAACGAACTATTGGATGTTCCTATTCCCAATTTACCAGCCACTCTGAGATAAATTGAGCATAATATAAAAGTAGAATGTGCTGATGCTGGAGATTTCCTATATGGTTCTCCATGCCAAATTTTTTTTTCAGCCATTCTTGAGCACTATAAAAATAGAATGAGCTGATGCTGGAGAATTCCTAATTTATTACTACTATGGGTCTCCATGCCAATTTTACAGCCATTCATAAACTCTATGAAAGTAGAGGGTTTCCTCATTTTTCATTTCCAAGGAGGTTCGTGAGTAGTATCGACCCCTGAGGGTAAGAGGAAACAGTC
>NC_051413.1:15770643-15770818 GCF_015228065.2 Penaeus monodon
CCGTGATGATTCTGCTGGCTGCTGGAACCACAGTTGACAGTTATGTGCTGCCCTGTCATGGAGATTGACGTCCACCTGCAGCTGGAATTTCCTGTCTCTTTGGATGTCTGTTAGCACCATGGAATCCTGTCCTATTGGCTGAAGTCTGACGTACGGTGATCCTGCTTGGTGCTAA
>NC_051413.1:15771115-15771289 GCF_015228065.2 Penaeus monodon
GGATACACAGGGTTGTATTCTCTCCCAGTGATTGGGAACGTGGAGTTTTTCCCTGTCCAGCAGCAATACATTACGGATCACTGTATCCTTATCATTGCCATTTCGGGAGATCTGTTTGAAGTTTCACTTCTGTCATTCGTGTGGGACACCACGAAGCTGAAGAAGGGGGTCTGT
>NC_051413.1:15781431-15781533 GCF_015228065.2 Penaeus monodon
ATCTAAATGAATATCTGCTAAGCCAATAGCAACAAAAACGCGTGCCAAAACAAAGACTGCTGCCGCTGCAGGCCGTTGCGTGGTCACAATGGCATTTTGGTG
>NC_051413.1:15782766-15783179 GCF_015228065.2 Penaeus monodon
GGTTCACAGCGTTGACATTCATTAGACATGGGGGATGAAAATTGTTTCATAAGATGTTGTTAGTGAGTGAGCATAGAGCTAAATACACTGTAAAGACGGTAAGATAAATAAGAGGGGCGAATGGGAAGGGAAGGCAGAGTTTGAGAGCACAAAAGAGGAGCGGGCGTTGGTGTGGATGTGGACGCGTTGTAGTAGCCCGGCGAGGCTGCGAGGGCCTTTCACGTGTGTCCCGCGAGCAAAGCGGTGGACTTTCTCACGAGTGATCAATTCCTCCAGAACCTGGTGTTCTGAGGTTTGTAGGCCAGCAGCATGGTCAATAAGAAAATGGTGAGTTGAGGAATTAGCGATGGCAGGTGTGATTTTTGTCGCTTAGTGGTGAAATGGTGGGGAATCGCAGCCTCGCACGCGGGGAA
>NC_051413.1:15783238-15783414 GCF_015228065.2 Penaeus monodon
GCGGATTTACGGCCCAGGGCGAGGCTGCGGCTGGAATTCGCGCGAGAGGAAGAGGGAAGTAGGTGTCGAAGCAACGGCGTGGAAATGGCTGGTGGCGTGTCGAGCGTGGCGGCAGGTGTGGGCCGAGGGAGGCCTTCCCTGGCAGGCTGCCTCAAGGCTGTGCTGCTGGGCGTCGA
>NC_051413.1:15783453-15783602 GCF_015228065.2 Penaeus monodon
TGACAGGTGCCGAGCAGGTTGTGGGCTTGCCGATCAGTTGAGGAGAAACTTTGGGGCTTACGGAAGTACAGGCCAGCCTGCTGGCAGTTTTGCCTTCCCTGTCGTGTGTGCGCGTGACTGCAGGACTATTAAGCCCTGGCGGTACTTGA
>NC_051413.1:15783807-15783888 GCF_015228065.2 Penaeus monodon
CATCCTCAGTATGCTGCCGAGGACGACGCGTCCTCTAACCTTTCCTACCTTTTATTCCCAAGAAAAGGGAAGCCTCCTGTG
>NC_051413.1:15784084-15784164 GCF_015228065.2 Penaeus monodon
CTCCTCAACATTAATTGTATTTCCTTCAAGTGGGTGACAGGTTGGAAAACTTCCCCTGTATGTCCACCAGGATTACAGTA
>NC_051413.1:15790785-15790887 GCF_015228065.2 Penaeus monodon
ATCTAAATGAATATCTGCTAAGCCAATAGCAACAAAAACGCGTGCCAAAACAAAGACTGCTGCCGCTGCAGGCCGTTGCGTGGTCACAATGGCATTTTGGTG
>NC_051413.1:15792173-15792586 GCF_015228065.2 Penaeus monodon
GGTTCACAGCGTTGACATTCATTAGACATGGGGGATGAAAATTGTTTCATAAGATGTTGTTAGTGAGTGAGCATAGAGCTAAATACACTGTAAAGACGGTAAGATAAATAAGAGGGGCGAATGGGAAGGGAAGGCAGAGTTTGAGAGCACAAAAGAGGAGCGGGCGTTGGTGTGGATGTGGACGCGTTGTAGTAGCCCGGCGAGGCTGCGAGGGCCTTTCACGTGTGTCCCGCGAGCAAAGCGGTGGACTTTCTCACGAGTGATCAATTCCTCCAGAACCTGGTGTTCTGAGGTTTGTAGGCCAGCAGCATGGTCAATAAGAAAATGGTGAGTTGAGGAATTAGCGATGGCAGGTGTGATTTTTGTCGCTTAGTGGTGAAATGGTGGGGAATCGCAGCCTCGCACGCGGGGAA
>NC_051413.1:15792645-15792821 GCF_015228065.2 Penaeus monodon
GCGGATTTACGGCCCAGGGCGAGGCTGCGGCTGGAATTCGCGCGAGAGGAAGAGGGAAGTAGGTGTCGAAGCAACGGCGTGGAAATGGCTGGTGGCGTGTCGAGCGTGGCGGCAGGTGTGGGCCGAGGGAGGCCTTCCCTGGCAGGCTGCCTCAAGGCTGTGCTGCTGGGCGTCGA
>NC_051413.1:15792859-15793008 GCF_015228065.2 Penaeus monodon
TGACAGGTGACGAGCAGGTTGTGGGCTTGCCGATCAGTTGAGGAGAAACTTTGGGGCTTACGGAAGTACAGGCCAGCCTGCTGGCAGTTTTGCCTTCCCTGTCGTGTGTGCGCGTGACTGCAGGACTATTAAGCCCTGGCGGTACTTGA
>NC_051413.1:15793226-15793295 GCF_015228065.2 Penaeus monodon
GCTGCCGAGAACGACGCGTCCTCTAACCTTTCCTACCTTTTATTCCCAAGAAAAGGGAAGCCTCCTGTG
>NC_051413.1:15793491-15793569 GCF_015228065.2 Penaeus monodon
CTCCTCAACATTAATTGTATTTCCTTCAATGGGTGACAGGTTGGAAAACTTCCCTGTATGTCCACCAGGATTACAGTA
>NC_051413.1:15795501-15795591 GCF_015228065.2 Penaeus monodon
TTAATGCTGTACAGAGGACAAGTCTTTGACGATCAGATAGCTTGGGAGTGAAGACGATGTTGGAAAGTTTTAGACTATATGGCATTGATG
>NC_051413.1:15795931-15796350 GCF_015228065.2 Penaeus monodon
TGGCAGTGTTTTTGTATTTCCCAGGAGAGGCTGGAGTACTGGGAATTTCAGATGTTCATACCTAAATTTATGTACATTATTTGCTTGTAATAGAGGTTGATGCATGAGTAAATTTTCATTACAAGCTGTGGCTTTTCATTTAGTCCAGTCCTGATATTTTGAAAGCAATTTTTTATGCCACAAGTGCAATATTTGGATAAGTACAATTTTGCAAGAAAGCCATTTTTTATGAAATCAGCTTTTGGGACTCCTTAGTTGGCAGTGGCCATTTCTCTATTGTATGTAATTTTGTTGGTTGACTTGGCAGAGCCCATGTAGCTCATGCATTCTCCATTATAGCCACAGGAGTAGTATTTGTATGAATGTTTGATTTTATTTTATGAAATTGTGAGTAACCTTATTTACTGGCTTCTCTTTTC
>NC_051413.1:15796394-15798233 GCF_015228065.2 Penaeus monodon
AAGGTTGCAGCAGCCCCTCTAGTCACCAAGAAACCCGCACCCCCCAAGAAGGTCCAGAACCCCCTATTTGAGAAGAGGCCACGAAACTTTGGCATTGGTTAGTTCCTGTTAGACTGAGCAGCTAACAGTTGTTGTACTAAATGAATATTTCCAACTTTAGCTTCTATTTGTTAATATGAAAACCAGTTTTTGTTCACCTTTTAATTTTGAATGCTAAAGTAAAAATTTTTGAAGCAAGTATTAAATAATGCTGTGAATGAAGGATATCCCCCCTCCCCCCTTTGCACTTTCTCGTAGTATGGCAAAACTTAGTTTTAACTATTCCTGAAACTGGTTTGTTGATTACTGACTCCATAAACGATTTGCAGGTGGAAACATCCAGCCCAAGCGTGACTTGAGCCGCTTCTTGAAATGGCCGAGGTACATCCGTGTTCAGCGTCAGCGATCTGTCCTCCTGAGGAGACTGAAGGTCCCACCCCCAATCCACCAATTCAAGCAGCGTCTCGATTCCCAGAAAGGTACCAAAAGACTTGTAATATCCTTAGGTTCCTCAGAGCGGTGCAGGATCTGAATGATTCTTAGGCTCTGTTGAACGGTGCAGGATGCAAAAGATCCTTAGGCTCTTACAGAGCGGTGCAGGATCAGTCTTTGTTTTTGTAAGTCGCCCATAGACCTCTGTGGAAGTGGAGGTGGTGCTGGGTGCAATGCTTGTCCCTTGAGTTTGCACAAAACTCTGAAAAGGGTACACTGGAAGGTGAAATGACTTCTGTGTTGGTAACCTTTACATAGTGTAAATGATGACTGTATTTGCTATCATACATTGCTGGTGACAATCTTTACCACCTTTTACTGAGGAAATGGAATACTTTTGTAATTATTGATGCATTTGAAAGATTTTAATAATAATGATGATTACTTGTAGCAAGGGAACTGTTCAAGCTTCTGCAGAAGTACCGTCCTGAGAGCAAGCAGGCCAAAATTGCCCGTCTGCGCAAGCGTGCCGAACTGCGTGCTGCCGGCAAGGAGGACGTGCCAACAAAGAGGAAGTTGAGCGTGCGCATGGGTGTTAACACTATTACTACTCTTGTGGAGCAGAAGAAGGCTCGTCTTGTGATCATTGCCTGTGATGTTGACCCCATTGAGGTTGGTAACTGAAAATGTTGTGAATTGTTATTTTTTGTAAATTTCTGAACCTTTAAAATTTGTTGATGTTGTGATACATTAAACCCCTTATTTCAGATTATCCTGCACTTGCCAGCCCTGTGCCGCAAAATGGGCGTTCCATATTGCATTGTTGGAAACAAATCTAGAATGGGAATGGTAGTTCGCAGGAAGAATGCTACCTGCTTGGCACTCACTGATGTAAGTATTAGCCAAATTCTATTACCACATGAAATTAGTATTGACATGCAGTAAAATTAGAGGGTGGGGGGGGAAAGAAACCACTTAGATTGTAGCAAGCCATTTTTGTTATCTTTTATACAGGTGGAAGCCAATGACCGTAACAACCTAAACAAGCTCATTGAAGTAGTGAAGACGAACTACAACGACCGCTATGAGGAGATCCGCAAGAACTGGGGAGGCGGCACCCTCAGTGCTAAGTCCAGGGCCAAGTTTGCGAAGGTTGAACGCGCAAGAGCCCGTGAGGTCAGAAGTGTCTGAATAAAGAGATGACAATTTGTTGATATTTAATTACACCAAATGATCAAAGTACTGATTTTACATCCAATGTAGTTGTGCCGTCATGTGGAAGTAACAGCAGCCAATATTTGCACCATTGGAATTTCATGGAGTTGTAGGCAATAAGCTAGCACATTCAGAACAGGAAGTTTATTATCC
>NC_051413.1:15798256-15798742 GCF_015228065.2 Penaeus monodon
ACTGCTTATGAATAATTGAATTCTTAATGAAGTTGGGTGATTGCAAGCAAATAAGAACTTAATAGAATCAAATCTTTCTTATTTAACGAACCCAAATCCATAATTCCAAACACTTTAATTTTTGGTAAAAATAATTTTTAGGTAAATCTTTTTTAGTGCAGCTTTGAAGTGCTGCATTTCAGTTAGGTGTGCCTAGGGGAGTATACCCTCATGATGCGTGCACCCAAGAAGTGATATGAAGAGGCATGAAAACTACTAGACAAACTAGCTCCACTTGTAAATTTGTTGTTGAACCCATTTTATACCTGCCAGAAAATGCAACGAGATCCACTTGTTTGTTCTCAGCATAGGTTTCTTTTGAAATAGTTTTGCAAAGACAAACTCCACCCAAAGAAGAAAATGGACAAGTAGTCAGTCGGTTATGAAGCATTAATCCTGAAAGCAAATGCATGTTATGTTTTAGAACATGGAAATGATCTAATTCAT
>NC_051413.1:15799152-15799218 GCF_015228065.2 Penaeus monodon
TAAAGTACACTAGACAACCTTAGCACTAGGCAATTTCAATAGAACACACACTCGTACCTCTGGGAC
>NC_051413.1:15803977-15804078 GCF_015228065.2 Penaeus monodon
ATCTAAATGAATATCTGCTAAGCCAATAGCAACAAAACGCGTGCCAAAACAAAGACTGCTGCCGCTGCAGGCCGTTGCGTGGTCACAATGGCATTTTGGTG
>NC_051413.1:15805318-15805734 GCF_015228065.2 Penaeus monodon
GGTTCACAGCGTTGACATTCATTAGACATGGGGGATGAAAATTGTTTCATAAGATGTTGTTAGTGAGTGAGCATAGAGCTAAATACACTGTAAAGACGGTAAGATAAATAAGAGGGGCGAATGGGAAGGGAAGGCAGAGTTTGAGAGCACAAAAGAGGAGCGGGCGTTGGTGTGGATGTGGACGCGTTGTAGTAGCCCGGCGAGGCTGCGAGGGCCTTTCACGTGTGTCCCCGCGAGCAAAGCGGTGGACTTTCTCACGAGTGATCAATTCCTCCAGAACCTGGTGTTCTGAGGTTTGTAGGCAGCAGGCATGGTCAATAAGAAAATGGTGAGTTTGAGGAATTAGCGATGGCAGGTGTGATTTTTTGTCGCTTAGTGGTGAAATGGTGGGGAATCGCAGCCTCGCACGCGGGGAA
>NC_051413.1:15805793-15805968 GCF_015228065.2 Penaeus monodon
GCGGATTTACGGCCCAGGGCGAGGCTGCGGCTGGAATTCGCGCGAGAGGAAGAGGGAAGTAGGTGTCGAAGCAACGGCGTGGAAATGGCTGGTGGCGTGTCGAGCGTGGCGGCAGGTGTGGGGCCGAGGGGCCTTCCCTGGCAGGCTGCCTCAAGGCTGTGCTGCTGGGCGTCGA
>NC_051413.1:15806006-15806154 GCF_015228065.2 Penaeus monodon
TGACAGGTGACGAGCAGGTTGTGGGCTTGCCGATCAGTTGAGAGAAACTTTGGGGCTTACGGAAGTACAGGCCAGCCTGCTGGCAGTTTTGCCTTCCCTGTCCGTGTGTGCGCGTGACTGCAGGACTATTAAGCCTGGCGGTACTTGA
>NC_051413.1:15806358-15806438 GCF_015228065.2 Penaeus monodon
CATCCTCAGTATGCTGCCGAGGACGACGCGTCCTCTAACCTTTCCTACCTTTTATTCCAAGAAAAGGGAAGCCTCCTGTG
>NC_051413.1:15806633-15806710 GCF_015228065.2 Penaeus monodon
CTCCTCAACATTAATTGTATTTCCTTCAATGGGTGACAGGTTGGAAAACTTCCCTGTATGTCCACCAGGTTACAGTA
>NC_051413.1:15808627-15808730 GCF_015228065.2 Penaeus monodon
AAGAAATATATTGCAATTAATGCTGTACAGAGGACAAGTCTTTGACGATCAGATAGCTTGGGAGTGAAGACGATGTGGAAAGTTTTAGACTATATGGCATTGA
>NC_051413.1:15809070-15809494 GCF_015228065.2 Penaeus monodon
TGGCAGTGTTTTTGTATTTCCCAGGAGAGGCTGGAGTACTGGGAATTTCAGATGTTCATACCTAAATTTATGTACATTATTTGCTTGTAATAGAGGTTGATGCATGAGTAAATTTTCATTACAAGCTGTGGCTTTTCATTTAGTCCAGTCCTGATATTTTGAAAGCAATTTTTTATGCCACAAGTGCAATATTTGGATAAGTACAATTTTGCAAGAAAGCCATTTTTTATGAAATCAGCTTTTGGGACTCCTTAGTTGGCAGTGGCCATTTCTCTATTGTATGTAATTTTGTTGGTTGACTTGGCAGAGCCCATGTAGCTCATGCATTCTCCATTATAGCCACAGGAGTAGTATTTGTATGAATGTTTGATTTTATTTTATGAAATTGTGAGTAACCTTATTTACTGGCTTCTCTTTTCAGGTA
>NC_051413.1:15809532-15811361 GCF_015228065.2 Penaeus monodon
AAGGTTGCAGCAGCCCTCTAGTCACCAAGAAACCCGCACCCCCCAAGAAGGTCCAGAACCCCCTATTTGAGAAGAGGCCACGAAACTTTGGCATTGGTTAGTTCCTGTTAGACTGAGCAGCTAACAGTTGTTGTACTAAATGAATATTTCCAACTTTAGCTTCTATTTGTTAATATGAAAACCAGTTTTTGTTCACCTTTTAATTTTGAATGCTAAAGTAAAAATTTTTGAAGCAAGTATTAAATAATGCTGTGAATGAAGGATATCCCCCCTCCCCCTTTGCACTTTCTCGTAGTATGGCAAACTTAGTTTTAACTATTCCTGAAACTGGTTTGTTGATTACTGACTCCATAAACGATTTGCAGGTGGAAACATCCAGCCCAAGCGTGACTTGAGCCGCTTCTTGAAATGGCCGAGGTACATCCGTGTTCAGCGTCAGCGATCTGTCCTCCTGAGGAGACTGAAGGTCCCACCCCCAATCCACCAATTCAAGCAGCGTCTCGATTCCCAGAAAGGTACCAAAAGACTTGTAATATCCTTAGGTTCCTCAGAGCGGTGCAGGATCTGAATGATCTTAGGCTCTGTTGAACGGTGCAGGATGCAAAGATCCTTAGGCTCTTACAGAGCGGTGCAGGATCATCTTTGTTTTTGTAAGTCGCCCATAGACCTCTGTGGAAGTGGAGGTGGTGCTGGGTGCAATGCTTGTCCCTTGAGTTTGCACAAAACTCTGAAAGGGTAACACTGGAAGGTGAAATGACTTCTGTGTTGGTAACCTTTACATAGTGTAAATGATGACTGTATTTGCTATCATACATTGCTGGTGACAATCTTTACCACCTTTTACTGAGGAAATGGAATACTTTTGTAATTATTGATGCATTTGAAAGATTTTAATAATAATGATGATTACTTGTAGCAAGGGAACTGTTCAAGCTTCTGCAGAAGTACCGTCCTGAGAGCAAGCAGGCCAAAATTGCCCGTCTGCGCAAGCGTGCCGAACTGCGTGCTGCCGGCAAGGAGGACGTGCCAACAAAGGAAGTTGAGCGTGCGCATGGGTGTTAACACTATTACTACTCTTGTGGAGCAGAAGAAGGCTCGTCTTGTGATCATTGCCTGTGATGTTGACCCCATTGAGGTTGGTAACTGAAAATGTTGTGAATTGTTATTTTTTGTAAATTTCTGAACCTTTAAAATTTGTTGATGTTGTGATACATTAAAACCCCTTATTTCAGATTATCCTGCACTTGCCAGCCCTGTGCCGCAAAATGGGCGTTCCATATTGCATTGTTGGAAACAAATCTAGAATGGGAATGGTAGTTCGCAGGAAGAATGCTACTGCTTGGCACTCACTGATGTAAGTATTAGCCAAATTCTATTACCACATGAAATTAGTATTGACATGCAGTAAAATTAGAGGGTGGGGGGGGAAAGAAACCACTTAGATTGTAGCAAGCCATTTTTGTTATCTTTTATACAGGTGGAAGCCAATGACCGTAACAACCTAAACAAGCTCATTGAAGTAGTGAAGACGAACTACAACGACCGCTATGAGGAGATCCGCAAGAACTGGGGAGGCGGCACCCTCAGTGCTAAGTCCAGGGCCAAGTTTGCGAAGGTTGAACGCGCAAGAGCCCGTGAGGTCAGAAGTGTCTGAATAAAGAGATGACAATTTGTTGATATTTAATTACACCAAATGATCAAAGTACTGATTTTACATCCAATGTAGTTGTGCCGTCATGTGGAAGTAACAGCAGCCAATATTTGCACATGGAATTTCATGGAGTTGTAGGCAATAAGCTAGCACATTCAGAACAGGAAGTTTATTATCC
>NC_051413.1:15811384-15811870 GCF_015228065.2 Penaeus monodon
ACTGCTTATGAATAATTGAATTCTTAATGAAGTTGGGTGATTGCAAGCAAATAAGAACTTAATAGAATCAAATCTTTCTTATTTAACGAACCCAAATCCATAATTCCAAACACTTTAATTTTTGGTAAAAATAATTTTTAGGTACATCTTTTTTAGTGCAGCTTTGAAGTGCTGCATTTCAGTTAGGTGTGCCTAGGGGAGTATACCCTCATGATGCGTGCACCCAAGAAATGATATGAAGAGGCATGAAAACTACTAGACAAACTAGCTCCACTTGTAAATTTGTTGTTGAACCCATTTTATGCCTGCCAGAAAATGCAACAAGATCCACTTGTCTGTTCTCAGCGTATGTTTCTTTTGAAATAGTTTTGCAAAGACAAACTCCACCCAAAGAAGAAAATGGACAAGTAGTCAGTTGGTTATGAAGCATTAATCCTGAAAGCAAATGCATGTTATGTTTTAGAACATGGAAATGATCTAATTCAT
>NC_051413.1:15812447-15812584 GCF_015228065.2 Penaeus monodon
TAGACCTAAACTAATTGTTAACCCATTTTTGCCATATTACTGTATTAGAAAGCTATGACTTTTTAGGTTTGACACATTTTAGAAAACCACAAACATTTTATTGAACCAAAAAAGATACCTGTGGGTATCACTATATT
>NC_051413.1:15812940-15813069 GCF_015228065.2 Penaeus monodon
CTACTGCCATGTAGCTCTCCTGCCATGTGACCAAATAAATTTTCATAAGCTTCATAAAATGTTCATGAGTTGTTTCTTTATGGAATATTCTACCAAGTTTTAAAGAAAAAAAAAGCCTTAAAGTTGGTG
>NC_051413.1:15814765-15815813 GCF_015228065.2 Penaeus monodon
TTACATATCTGCATCTAAAATACTTATCGTCTTAGATATCCATATTTCATATATTGATTATATACTATCTGTTTATATGATATAATATTCTATATATATGATAATTGTAAAACTTAATTCATAAATTCTCTAGTCATAATGCATTAGATATTAGTGTATATAATAATGATCTATCTATGCATATGATCATTTTACTATAGGTAATTATCTGTGGATTAGTTATATCATAATGTTGAATTTATATTATATGTATAATATGATAGTACAAGTTCTATTATTTCTCAATCTTCATAATCTATTTATTTCTTACATATATGTTCAATTAAACTGCTTTTTACCTATCTTCTTTTCATTTCACTAGAACATTGATTGTATTCATATTATTAACATTTGCGTATTAATATTATATCTTTCCTGTTATCAACTACTATTGGGTTTTCAATGAATTTTAATTCTAATTCATACAAATATTTTGTAAAATTTGTAGAGATAAGTGGAACCTTTCGACTATTTGTCTGACTATTGAACATTTCATGCCCAGTTATTCTATCTTCATATATAACTTTCTGGCATAATGTATCAATTTTGTGATCATGTTTATAATAGTATATTTTATGATAATATACAATGATACTGCTGCAATTAACTATATCATATCGATATACAAGGTATTTGTATTATCTATAGTTTTCTATTTTTACTTAGATCTCATAATTTCATTAAATATTTTGTATTCAGCAATATTAATTTTTGTACTTTTTATTAACTTCAATTTAATAACCTATTAGTTGATTATTATCATTCTATGTTGATATAATGCTTTTATTAGTTGGGTGATGTGTTTGACATCCTTTTTTCCATTTTAAGGTGTGATAGTTCATACTTTGATTCATGATTAAGTTATTTTTTTTTAATCAATTGTGATTGGTTTGGTACCTTTTCGACTTTATTGTCTATATTCTTCTCTACTTTTTAATCTTATTCTTTAGTATAATTTGCAATTAATCATTTGCTCTTACTATAATGCATTTAGTATAAATTAGTGCAT
>NC_051413.1:15815901-15816452 GCF_015228065.2 Penaeus monodon
CTGTTAAATTCCATATGTTATTTACTTTTTTTAGCTCTGTTTCTTCAGTTTTTTGTACTGGGAATTTTTTATTCTTTTGGAAGTTTCAATGACCTCAAGTTTGTCTTTAATAATCCATTTTAGTATTTTATTTCATTGATGTTAAATTTTTCATGTAATTATTTATCAGGTTGATTTAGTTTGTTTGTAAAATCATCTCTAAGTATAATATTTCCTTTCCAATTTGATTTATTTTGCATTACTTCAACTTTACTTTTTTTCTGCAATCACTTTTTTCCAATTTTCTTTTTTTTAGTCGCGTGGATTCACTTACAAATTGGTATATAGATTATATTTTAATAATTATTTTAAATTCTTAGATACTTCTTTTTGATTTTTTGTCGAGTGTTGTGGTTTGTTGTGTTTTTGTTTTTTGTTTTGTTGGTTATGTTTTGGTGTGGTTGGTTTCATATGTATTTTGATTATAATATTTATATTGGAAATTTTTTTTTTTTATATTATTTAAATTGTTGTTTATTAGAAAATGTTGTGTTATTTTTAATTAATAGTTT
>NC_051413.1:15823105-15823202 GCF_015228065.2 Penaeus monodon
TTTCTGAAAGCTAATCGAATTTCTATTTCTGTTTTTTTTGGCTTACAAAGGAACAATTATTTTCCATTTTAGTTTTTCCTTTTTATGTTTTTTTATT
>NC_051413.1:15823579-15823716 GCF_015228065.2 Penaeus monodon
GTTTAATAACAAGAGGTGAATATCCAGCTTAAGCAATAAAAATTATGCATAGAAGTATTTGTGAAGATAAATATGACAAACGTGAGATTTTATAGAAAGTAAAAATTTGTAATTGTATTATATAGCTGGGTTTACCC
>NC_051413.1:15824791-15824863 GCF_015228065.2 Penaeus monodon
AATAGCAAAAAAACCTTTTCCCTGTGATTTTCAAGGAAGAAAAAAACCCCCAAATAAAAACTAGGTTTAATG
>NC_051413.1:15828323-15828473 GCF_015228065.2 Penaeus monodon
GGGTTTTTGTGTAGTATGTTAATATTTGTTTTGTGTGTATATATAGGGGTAATGTATAATAAAAACGTATGTGTGTTATATATGTGGGATGTATGGGGTATATATGTTTTTTGTGTGGGATATATATTTATGTGTGTATATTAAATTTTT
>NC_051413.1:15829166-15829316 GCF_015228065.2 Penaeus monodon
GGGGTGTTGGGATAGGGGTATGTGTGTGGGATTATATTTTGTATGGGTGTATATAAATGTGCATTATTTTTATAATATTTTATTGTTTTTATAAAAATTTTATGTGGTTTTTATATATATGTAATTTGGGTTTAAAATTTTGTGTGGTGT
>NC_051413.1:15830016-15830083 GCF_015228065.2 Penaeus monodon
TGGTTTTTGGGATTTTTTTTAATGTATGTATGTTATGTTTTTGTTTTTAGGTTTTTTTTGTTTTTTT
>NC_051413.1:15840990-15841083 GCF_015228065.2 Penaeus monodon
ATCCCACAAGGTGCCACTAATGTAATATGTGGGAGGTAATTCCAGTGGCTGGCACCAATGTAATAATATGTGTGGGGTGTATGATCCCACAGG
>NC_051413.1:15847757-15847835 GCF_015228065.2 Penaeus monodon
TACTAGAAAAATTAAAGATGACTTTTTGTCAACATTTTTGTTCAAATTAATGCCTAGCTTTATTAACTTCCTGTTGTG
>NC_051413.1:15848979-15849578 GCF_015228065.2 Penaeus monodon
GTGTTCACACGCATAATTAGCAGTCTTTAATTTCAAACGCGCACTGCTTTTAGCAGTCACAAGAAATCCCTGCAGCAGCTGATCTCGTGTACTAACAGCTGGATTCGCTCTTCTCAGCGCGGCGGCGGAGTCGTATGGCGTCTTTGTGGCCGAGAAGAATACTCTGCTCGGAGCCTCACCCCGTTAGAAGGAACGCTGCCCCCCCCCCACCCGCTGCTTCCACTTTCATTCAACCCTCTTCCAGATAGGAAGTGCAGCGTTACACCCTCTGCCGCCGCTTCCTTTGCGAGGATGACCAAAGACGCGGCGCCGTGACTCGCCAGTCGCTGCGGCGCGTATCTCAGACGGACGTGGAACAATGAGTGTCTCGTCCCTGTTCTAAGCATTTCCCTTGCTTAGTTTCTTCATCTTTTCTTTTCTGAAGAAAAGAAATTATGAACGACGACGCAAGATTCAGAGGAACTGTGTCGAATCACTTTGCCATTTATGCTACTTGCAACTGTGGCTTTAAACCTTCACTCTCGAGGATGCACCGACTGTGTGAACATTTGCAAAATCATTAAAGTTCTGCGAATGTATGTTTATTCATGGCCGTAAGT
>NC_051413.1:15850228-15851626 GCF_015228065.2 Penaeus monodon
TCCTCGTGTGTGTCTCTTGTGTCACAGTGAGTGCCTCTTCCTCCGCCAGAGTATTTATACGAGTTCGAGTTCTGGCGCGGAGGGAGGCGTCGGGGAAAGGGAATGCGCCTTCGCTTAAAGCATATTGTTCCTTTGCAACATTCGCATGCGCTAGAGTTCATCGATAAATATCCACCTCCTTTCCCTTTTTGAAGCCATGTGCTCTTTATTACTTAAAATTTACAGATAATTATTTTTTTTCTTTATTATGCAAACCCCGGAAATTACCTTTTAATAGTGTTTGGCTCAATCTTGCATTTAAGAGGTGCTTAATTGCTGGCACAACCCAGCAGTCAAGCACCATACCTCTCAAGGTGGCAGGCGAACCTGCGCCTTGTGAGGCGTCTCTGCTCAGAGAAACGGCCAAGGCAGGATATCTCGGAGGCTTTCTTTGCTAAGCGCTTTGGGTCCGTTACATGTAAGTTGCTTGTTATATATCATGCCAAGAATTTTAGTTTTGCCTTTTGGCTATAGGGAGGAGAGTACCAGGTTGTTTATATAATTATTCCTAAGCTGAAGTCCCATGCTCTTGTGCGTCTTGTCTGTCTCCACAGGTGTCCCTTGCCCATGGACATCATTTACCTTTATGAGAAAAAATTACAACGTTGGTACAATAAACTGTAAGCAAAAGGATGGCGCAGAGTAGGGCCTTCTGCAACAGCGGATTGATCCTTTCTAAATCAAATAGAATATTCGGGTATCTGGGCATAGATCCGAAATATTCATGTGTTGCGATAATTGATTTCACATTTCCTAAGTACTCAGCCAAGATGTGTTAATCAGTGGCTGTTAATGTTCAGCAGGTACCTCATGGCAGTTCTCTTTGGTGTGGCAGCAGTCGCTGAAATACTTACGTTGGTCGCAAGAGTGACTGTATCAGGGACGCTCGTCGCCTCCTATTTCTTATTCGTGTGAAATAGCTTTATGGGGTATGGCGTAGGTGCTTAACCTCTCCATCAGGTTCCTAGGCCGGGTTTCTGGCAAGAAATACTGAACCACTTTGAACATTTGACAGTTTAAATTGTGTTACGTCATTGATGCCGTCCCTCTAACATTGTCAGTTAAGGCGCTTCAAGTCATATAAACCCCTAATACAAAGTCACTATTTGATTTTTTTTATATATATTGTTTGTAGCGACCAACTGTTTATCTTTAACTTCTCCATTTATTGTTTTGATGGGTCTATGAATTGTATTTTTATAAAAGGCATGATAGTAACACTAAGTTCTTTGTGATATTCAGGGAAGTGTAGACGAACCACCAGCTTTGTGGGTAGAAATCTAGGCTACCATGAACCTCAAACTTATCAAAAACATGGGGAACAAACAGGTTTCTTGTAACTGCAATATTGAAGTCATA
>NC_051413.1:15852581-15853592 GCF_015228065.2 Penaeus monodon
ACACTTCTAAAAGATTAAATCATCAGGGATTGTCGAGATAATAATTAAAATAACAGTCACAGTGATAATAGTAAATTTATCATAATAGATGATAAAGATTGCTATAATGATAATCATGCAAAGTAAACACAAAAACAATGTTATTGATAACAATAAAAACGAGGAAAATCACAACAACGTTATTAATAACGAGCTCAATGAAAATGATAGTCATGGTAGCAATAACCAACAACAATATTGTGGTAATAGCTGAAATTTTGATTTGATATGATATAGATAACGCATAAAAATATAACAATAGTACTTCTCAAACTTAAAGCAATCCAATAACCATTTAAAATGATAATGATGTAGGCAATATAAATAATCATGACAGTTATGATAATACTAATAATAGGAGTAAATACTGTATACTAATGCCACATTAATGACATTCCTAATGGCAGTGATTATCGATATGTTGGTATCCCTAAAAATGATGGTTACACACTGACGATGACTGACTCCGAAAGTACAGATACAATAAACACAATGTTAATATATGAACAGGATATAAAAAGCTGACGACCCTTGGCCAATGGCTGTTTGTGTCTCAGAAGGCCATGGTTGTAAGGATCCGAAAACGAGTGAACATCCACAAAGGCCGAATGAACCGAGGAGCAAAATGTTTAAAGAAAACTGCCCGTCATCCTCTTGGTTTGGCCAGGGAGGAGGAGCCAATGCTTTCCGATTTTTTTCCCTCTTGTCAGGCTCTCTGCCTCACTTCTCTCTTCTGGCGTACGGCGCCGTGAGGTAATTTGCTCGATCAAACCATTTCTGAAACTTCACGCAATGACTTGGTGAGCAAATTCAGTGGAGCTTTCACTGTCCTGAATCCAAATAAAGGTTCAACGGCAGTTTCCTGCGCAATAGAAAGTGGCGCTCGGGTGTTTCACATGGAATGGCCCCCGCGCCCCGCTCTCGAGATCTCTGGCTTTTTCCAGTGCAGGTTCCTTGGGGAGAGGCTGTAGG
>NC_051413.1:15854018-15854183 GCF_015228065.2 Penaeus monodon
CAGCGAGTACCCACCTGGCTTGATAGTTTTTCTCCTGAAAAGGAAGGTGTACATGCCAAATTGCCTCTCGTAATTCATCAATGAGCAAGGAAGTGCCTTCGTCCGCTGGCTGTGGAGACGCACGGCGGGTGAGGTTTCGTTGGAATTTCCTCCGGCCGGGGAAAT
>NC_051413.1:15854821-15855055 GCF_015228065.2 Penaeus monodon
AGTAAATTCATTGTTCATTTCGAGTCTGATCAGGGAACACGCTCACGCCCGCTTGCGCGTCGATTTCACTTTCATGTGCTCTGCTGCTCTAACCAGTTTGCGCTTTTGTCCGGACCTCTTTACATCGCTAATTCCCTCCTCTTCGCTTCGTCTCCACCGCCACCTTGAAAAACATCTTCACTTCCAGCGTACTTTCTTGTTCCCAACATTACAAGTAAACACGCTTAAGGTGAA
>NC_051413.1:15857746-15857835 GCF_015228065.2 Penaeus monodon
CTCAGGTATCATCCTGACACATTTACCCTATTTTTACAGCTTAAGTTCCTCTTAATGTTTTCGTTCCTTCAGAGCAAGCTTTCATACTT
>NC_051413.1:15867774-15868096 GCF_015228065.2 Penaeus monodon
GTTTTAGCTACTGACCATTTTACAATGTTGGACACCTATTGTATGAAACAGACAAATTTCGTCACTTTAACTAAAATACAAAAACCTCAGAAAAGCAACATATGATAAACAATACACATAACACATTTGCATCACTGCAGTTTCCGCCCACTTTCGCCTATCTCGCTGCTTTTATATATGTATTATAGGTCTTTTATTGTCGGGCATGATATCAGCGATGGCACCTTTTTGCCCCGCTCTCCGGACGCTTCCTCCCGCCCGCCTTTCCCCGGCCGCGCCTTCAGAATGGCAGGAAGCCGCTTCGTCTCCGGCTGCGTGGAAT
>NC_051413.1:15870452-15870775 GCF_015228065.2 Penaeus monodon
AAAGGGAGGCCGAAGGCACACGTCCCGATCCGTTTGGCTCCAAGCACAACAATCGGCTGAAAGTGAAATGGAGGTGTGCAGGCAGACGCAGGCATGAAGGTGCCGTTTGTGCTTCGACACTTTCTAATGCGATTTGCAATGGCGAAATGACATTGAAGGAAGGGTCCGAAAGAAAGCGAAGATGCGTTTAGAGGCAGCTGTAAAAAGGCCACAGAGGAAACAAAAAATCGTTGAGAGTAAAATAAAGGCAATAAAGAAATGAAGAATACGCAGACACACTTCCTAAAAAAAACTGTTTATCTTCGCTTTGCGAACCTCTCGTC
>NC_051413.1:15870836-15870946 GCF_015228065.2 Penaeus monodon
AAGGGCAATGCTTTGTGACGTAACAATAAGTGAGGGAAAGTTCCTGTTTGAGGGAAGGAGGTGAACAGCCCGTCACTGCGCGTGGGGAAAGGGAGACGGAGCCTCGTCTC
>NC_051413.1:15871608-15872407 GCF_015228065.2 Penaeus monodon
TGAAAAACCGTTTGAGAGGTTCTACAGCGTGTCCCTTGCCTGACTGGATTCCCTGTCCTGTCAGCCGAAGTCCAGCGGCATCGCCCTCCTGCCCACAAACCCTCGCTTAGTCAAGGACCAGGCTGCGGCCCGCGCCTGGCCGATTCCCGAGGAAGCTAGAATCGCGGGCGAGCGAAAGGTTCGGGAACCGCCTTGCCTCATTCGGGCGTTTCGTTGCAGATATGTTATTAATCATGTCATAACTGCGTTCTGTTTCGCAAAATTCGGCGCCTCGCACAGTTCACACCAAGCTTCACGCACTATGTAGGATATATGAGTTCTTCAGTATATGTAACCAGATTAAAATCATAAAAAATTATCTAATGGACTCGCTGTTTCAAACGCTTAGCGAGTAGTATTAATAAAAATAAAGAACGAGCAAGAAAAAAATCTTAACGCAATCTAAATTGGTCACTTTTGAAAAAAACAAAATAATCTACTTTACCAGTACAACATTCATGAGATTACAGTTGGGAATTGCGGCTAAGTAAACATGGTATCCAGCACTCTTCTAATAGAGTTCGTTAATTCTACTTTTATATATTAATTCTGTGCTTTATCGCTAGAATTACAACAATCGTTTGTTGGTAAAACAAATGAGTAAGTAAAATAACAGATAATGATAATAACTACTATTATAGTCATGACCTTATCAATAAACGCAAGTTCACGCCTTCTTCGCTGGAACTGTGTTTGCTGAGGTGAGGCGATAAAAGTGATATGCAGATGTTATGCTTCCGCTGCCACAGGTACAGCATAG
>NC_051413.1:15881498-15881562 GCF_015228065.2 Penaeus monodon
GCGAAGGATGGTGGAGAGGTCCCGCTTCTCAAACATGGAGCACATACCGTTAATTGATTGAGTG
>NC_051413.1:15898157-15899171 GCF_015228065.2 Penaeus monodon
CCAGTGCTGACAGCGTCGGTAAAACCCCCCCCCAATGAACAATCCATGACGTTTGGGTACGCAATGAGGTATTCATGGACATAGTAGATAGCAGTGTAAAACCATGCTGTATTTACTTACAATTTCAATACTATTGTAAAAGCACTAACAATCATTGTAGCATCCAATTAAATAATAATAGATAATTTTTCCCCTTCATTTTCTTGCTTTACAGGTGATTTTGGCCAAGTGACATTTTAGCAAATTATTTTTCTTGCTTGGTCATTAACGAAATAATGTCAGTCTGGACAACAGCAATACCATTTCTCTCTGTTCCATGTTTGAGTTCAAGCTCATTTCATATGTGTTTTCTCGGTGATTTTCGTGCAAGACTTCAGCTAAGGCATCTTTACATTACTTTCAAAACAAATACTTTCAATTTCATATCGTTCCATACAATGAAAATCATAAGTTAACATAGTAATCAAGAAACATTTTCTAGTTCACTGGAGCACTAATTGGAATTCATACTAATGCTCTTCTTTGCATATCAGGATTTCACATCTATTGTGCATCTGTGGATTACCTGCGCCTTCTCTGTTCGGTAAGTTTTGGCCTATTATTGTATATTCAATGAAAATAGTTGATTTTTAATTTTAGTAATTCCTTCATTTCATGTACTAAGGTTCCATTTTTTTATGAAGAACCTAAATTAATGCTTTCCTTGCATTACAGGGTGTGTTTTCTATACTGTTCATCTGTACAGTATATGTCTGTGCCAATGAATTTGTAACAATATTATTGTGTTGTTTTACTGCAGAGCAGAACCTGCCTTTCCCTTTGCAGAACTTCTTGTTGAGCTACACAGACGAATAAATCCAGACTCTGACATTGCCCAAAACCTGCATATTAAAAGAACAAAATTCACGGAAGTAATGAAAAATTGGGTAAGGCTGTGCAAAAGATCTTGCAGCAAAGCTTCGTCTTAATAGATTTTCAATTATCATAGACAAAGCAAAGGATGCCAGGAGTACA
>NC_051413.1:15904967-15905878 GCF_015228065.2 Penaeus monodon
ACGAGTAGCGTGGTTCCCGTTTGGGGGGTCGGAATGAGGGAGAGGCGCAAGCAGGAACACTTCAGGTTGAGTGTTTTTCTCCAATGCGTGCTGTACATGCGTTTGCGTCCTAGTATGCCCCATCGAGACGACATTGGCGCGTGGATATGATATAGCTTCGGCACACAGTAAAGGTCCCGGAATACAACTGTTTGAATATGT
The DNA here is from genome assembly GCF_015228065.2 of Penaeus monodon. Lineage (NCBI taxonomy): Eukaryota > Metazoa > Arthropoda > Malacostraca > Decapoda > Penaeidae > Penaeus > Penaeus monodon. The sequence goes on from NC_051413.1 coordinate 15,905,169, forward strand.
ATATGAACATATGAAGAGTTGATATCTTCATGCTTGAATAAACATTGTATTTGCTGAATTTTATCTATGGAGTTTGCTCTCTCGCCGATTCTATGTATTCTTATATCCACGGCGTAATGCTCGTACAATTGATACTATTATTTTCGCTCAGAGGCCACCTGAATTACAACCAGTTGTTTGCAACATCTGTTTATGGACACTATTAGTTTCTAAAAATCTATCATGATGACTTAATTTCACTTTTGTTGAATCACTGAATACAGTATTTGGTAAATGTGAGCTCAGAAGTCTACTACTTATGTGTAATGTAAGTAAACAAAATTATTTAATGTATCATCTTTACCGTCAAGATGTATGTCATTTGACATATAGCATTAAACAAACCATTTATTGAGAAGAAAGTGTGAAAATAAATAATATTAAACAGCATTTGGTTCCTCGACCAGTCAGCTATTGGGTATGTTTTCTATGTACTTGACTGAACATTTTTGATTAATAAATATCATTATATGTCGGATTTTCACCAGCGTTTATGTCCTTTTTGCAGCAGGCCAAACGAAATACTATGATAGCAAAATAAAAGGACAGTGATTCAAAACAACACACAATATATTAATTTGTTGTATTCACAAGAAAACGTTCAAACAACAATAAAGTTTTTCTTTTTTTTTGTCATAGATCAAACAAGAATTTTAAAAAAGAGGCTAGAG
>NC_051413.1:15905907-15906098 GCF_015228065.2 Penaeus monodon
TCTATTGCTGATGCACGAAGCACGATCCGAGGCGACGGATCAAGGAACCGCAGCGCCGGAAAGAAGGGTGTCTCGGCGGATTACTTCGTCTTTCACTTTCCATACATACTGGCGCTGGAAACCCCGGTGATTGGCACCCACCCGGAGCTGCCGCCGCTACCAGAGGGGCTGAATATCCCCCACTAAGAGAG
>NC_051413.1:15906205-15906587 GCF_015228065.2 Penaeus monodon
AGATGGCGCTGAGTAGCTTCCACCCAGAGATCCACCTCCAATGGAACCACCTATTCCACCTCCACCCAAAGATGGCGCTGAGTAGCTTCCACTCAGAGATCCACCTCCGAAGGAACCACCTCCACCCACTCCACCTCCACCCAAAGATGGCGCTGAGTAGCTTCCACCCAGAGATCCACCTCCGAAGGAACCACCTCCTCCACCTCCACCCACAGATGGCGCTGAGTAGCTTCCACTCCAGAGATCCACCTCCAATGGAACCACCTATTCCACCTCCACCCACAGATGGCGCTGAGTAGCTTCCACCCAGAGATCCACCTCCAATGGAACCACCTATTCCACCTCCACCCACAGATGGGCGTGAGTAGCTTCCACCCAGAGA
>NC_051413.1:15906630-15906944 GCF_015228065.2 Penaeus monodon
AAAGATGGCGCTGAGTAGCTTCCACTCAGAGATCCACCTCCAAGGAACCACCTATTCCACCTCCACCCACAGATGGCGCTGAGTAGCTTCCACCCAGAGATCCACCTCCAAAGGAACCACCTACTCCACCTCCACCCACAGATGGCGCTGAGTAGCTTCCACTCAGAGATCCACCTCCAATGGAACCACCTATTCCACCTCCACCCACAGATGGCGCTGAGTAGCTTCCACCCAGAGATCCACCTCCGAAGGAACCACCTCCTCCACCTCCAGAAGGCGCTGTGTAGGTTCCACTTAATCCACCTCCGCTGGAA
>NC_051413.1:15907056-15907715 GCF_015228065.2 Penaeus monodon
TACCGTAGGAGGCAAGGCAGCATGTAGCCAGCGAGGCTACCAGCAGCCCTAAAATCACCCTTTTCTGTAATTAGATATAGATTCCATATCAGAAGAGGATTTGATTTTGCCTCATTTGCAAGAAAATATTATTACACTTGTTGTATCTAAATGCAAATAATCTGAAGTGTGATGCCTCCAACTATCTACTTATGTCGAGATTTCGCACTGGGTAAATCAAATCAGCCAACAATAAACAAAGTGGCAATAAGTGAAAGCACAACACCGTGACATGCATTCAGCAAGAGCTCTTGAGTCCGCCTTACCATGCTGCCGGCGGGGTGACTGGACCTCAACTGCTCGGCCGAGCGCACTTGGCCTTATATACGAGCCTCAGCCCGGCCTCGAGCGCTGCGGCCGACCCGCCGTGTGGGGAAACTTTGCATTATCCTGACGCTCCTCGAACACTTTCCCACACCACTGCAGGCAACAAGGTCGGCATTCATATATCATTTATAAGGAACTGGCAGACATAACAACATTTGTCCCCAACCCTCTAAATAAAAAAGAAATACAAACAATGTGAGAATAAGGAAAAACAAAAGAGCAGAACGGATTCCACGACAGAAACTAATAAAACAAAGTATCTCGCAAGGAGCCAAGCGAATTTAATAAACAAA
>NC_051413.1:15914877-15915854 GCF_015228065.2 Penaeus monodon
CAGTGCTGCCAGGGTCGGTAAACAATGACATATCCATGACGTTTTGGGTACGCAATGAGGTATTCATGACATAGTAGATAGCAGCTGGTAAACCATGCTGTCATTTACTTACAATTTTCAAATTACATATTGTAAAAGCACCTACAATCATTGTATGCATCCAATTAAAATAATAATAGATAATTTTTTCCCCTTTCATTTTCTTGCTTTACAGTGATTTTTGCAAGTGACATTTTAGCAAATTATTTTTTCTTGCTTGGTCATTCACGAAATAATGTCAGTCTGGACAACAGCAATACCATTTCTCTCTGTTCCATGTTTGAGTTCAAGCTATTTCATATGTGTTTTCTCGGTGATTTTTCGTGCAAGACTTCAGCTAAGCATCTTTACATCTACTTTCAACAATACTTTCAATTTTCATATCGTTTCCATACAATGAAACATCATAAGTTTAACATAGTAATCAAGAAACATTTTCTATGTTCACTGAGCACTAATGAATTCATACTAATGCTCTCTTTGCATTACAGGATTTTCACATCTATTGTGCATCTGTGATACCTGCAGCCTTCTCTGTTCGGTAAGTTTTGGCCTATTATTGTATATTCAATGAAAATAGTTGATTTTTAATTTTAGTAATTCCTTCATTTCATGTACTAAGGTTCCTTTTTTTTATGAAGAACCAAAAAATTTAACCCTTTCCTTGTTTTTAAAAGGGTGTGTTTTCAAATACTGTTCATCGGGACAGTATATGTCTGTCCCAATAAAATTTGGTAAAAATTTTTTTAAGGGGGTTTTTTTACTGCAAGCAAAAAACCTCCCCTTCCCCTTTGAAAAAATTCCCTTTTGAGCTACACAGACAAATTTAAATCCAGACTCTGACATTGCCCCAAAACCGCCCATTTTAAAAAGAAAAAAATTACGGAAAGTAATGAAAAATTGGGAAAAAACCTGTGCAAAAGATCTTGCAGAAAAGC
>NC_051413.1:15932122-15932231 GCF_015228065.2 Penaeus monodon
CAGAAATTAACGAGAATGTGTAAATGTTGAAGGTGAGCGAACAAACGTAGTTAGCCATAACAAATATTTTTCTCGATTTCTGTGCTTTCCTAAAAATACCATTTTCTGT
>NC_051413.1:15937354-15937657 GCF_015228065.2 Penaeus monodon
GCCAAGTAACGACCGTACCAAAGTCATCATCTCTTTTCAGCTTCTGTCACGACCGTCACCATGACCGCCGCGAACGGTGCTCGAACGCTCCGTGATGGCCCGAGACCTGGCCATAATGGACATGTACTCCCCGCCAGAAAGGCAGCGGCCACATTGTGCAAGACGCCGGGATCCGGGTGAGATTTTGCAAAGCAGGCGCCGGTAATTCTGGTTTCTCATGGACGTGCAGTGAAACAACCATGAGAAACGTCAGCTGCTGACTTCACCTGGTTTCCCTCTTTCTAAAGTTGTGCATATACTGCG
>NC_051413.1:15940179-15940653 GCF_015228065.2 Penaeus monodon
GAGTCACTTTCAAGTCAGCCCTGTGTTTTCCACTTTACCTTCCGTGTTTTTTTCCTGCGTTGAGTGCCGTGAACATCGAGGCATTACAATTAGAAAAAGTGACATTCTTCTGCCTTAATGGGTGTACACCGCAATCACAAAATACAGCAAAATACAGCCTTCATTCATAATTTCACAAAACCGTGCAAGGCTGCCGGGCCAAAACAGTAATGAGCTTATGCTTGGTAAACAGCAGACACGTATGATTGCAGATATTAACTTTCCTGGAAACGCTTATATGTGTTAATTTTCGGGAAAATTCTGCAATTATACCTAAGTGTTCAGGTAGCGTGTGCAGAAACCGTGCTCGCTCAAGGTAGTTTGTGCGGGTCCAGCTGAAGTTGGGGATGGTCACGAACAGTCTTGATTTATACGCATAACGTGACCATCTGTACTTTGGACCTTGGCAGGACCCATACTCAAATACTTATGCAT
>NC_051413.1:15940756-15941076 GCF_015228065.2 Penaeus monodon
CTAATAATGCACAAACTTTCGCTTCACATTCCCGTGACAGGAGCGGGCAGAGCAGCACATGGCATTCAAGACGAGTACGATCTTCGCAAACACAAAGGTCCAGCGCTCCCTCTCGCTCACGCAAGGTGCCGCTAAATGGAGCTTTTATCTCACTGAGCGAATGCAAACAAACAAATCAACAATGATGCTAAGGGATCGCGCGGGTTATTGTTCTCACGCCCAGGAGGTTTCATGCTTGAGGTGGCTAAAAATAGAAAGGAACGTGTAAATGTCTAATTTGAAGGCTCATTCAACACATTGATTCAATCAATAACGGCTGC
>NC_051413.1:15941429-15943075 GCF_015228065.2 Penaeus monodon
CTTACATCACAGGTTGAGTTGGTAATCTCATCAACATCAGCATCCCTTTAGCTGAAATATACAATCACTTTTCAAGCATCCATTCGATATCATGGCAATAGAAGGGTTGTAAGAGCACCTTTATTTGATCACTGATCCTGAAATGTGCAGAGGGAATACCGTGAACCTGAGAATGATTGAGAGAGACGAAGAGAAGGCTTTCAACTCTCTTCTGCTTTCATGCCAAATGATGTGTAAGGAGCAGGAAATATTTTTCAGCGAGGGCAACAGGGTGTGGAAAACTATCCTATCCAACGACGTACAAATTAAACAAGGTATCTCGCAAGCACATTCACTTTCACAACTACTCGTCATGGCAGTGATTCCACTCGCTATCAGCAACAAACAACATGGTAAACAGCTACCAAATATGCAATGTTGAAGCCAGCCATCTTCTTTGACCTAGAGATGTATGAAAATTCGGATAAGGAGACTTTCTGTCTCGTCTCTCTCTGCTAAATGCAACCGGCATATTGTAAAGGATACCCACATGGAATTTAGGTGCAATACTTTGGAATAAATCAGACAAATGAAATGAAGAATAAGTATATGAAAGCAAAGACCTTACCTGACTCCCACTAGCGATTGCGATGCATTTTAGAATCAGAACTTGGTGGCGCATGATTACCTAACTGCAATGAACACCTTTGCAGCACCGGTAATAGCATAAGTTGCAGAGCGATCCGACAGGACCCAGAATGAGCTTCAGCAAGGAGATACCTCGACGCGGGAGAGAGGACAATCCACGGAGCGCCAGCCGTGTAGACCGACAGGACATCCGAGGAAAAGAAAAGAAGATATTTCTTAACTAATGAGGATTCCGTGAAAAGAAAAAAAGTGTTAGAACATGCAAATGAAAGGCATGGTTTTAAATGCTGTTGGAATGTTTAATGAAGTGTGATGCCAAAATCTGAAAAAAAAAATCAAGATAGAGTAAAAAGGTCGAAAAAAATTAGTCTACACGCAAAATCGGCAAATATATTGATGACCAAATGGACCGAGAGAAGTCTCAGTAGCAACAAATAGCACACCTTAAACACGAAGCAGAAGCGCTTGTTGCTGCAACACAAGATCAGCCATTGAGTCCCAGCAAGTCTGCACATCACATCTTAAAACACAAACGTCAGACAAAAGTAGAGTTTATAAGGAATATCATTCAATCTAACTGGCCAATATAGTACAAATTGAGAGACAGTAATAGCAGCCACAATGCACCGAAGTCTGCGGAAAATACTTGATTTTGAAAGAATAGAAAGTTGATGGAGGCAAAAATCTAAAAGAAAAAGCACTAAAAATAGAAACGTTCGAATTGCATTATGAATTTAACTTCCTCGCGAGATATTGTTATCGCTAATGAGGAAGATTTATTCATAAATATATAATGTTTAACAGCAGAAAAATATAAGACTTGTCGGTAAAATTTTGGAGTACTGGGAAAAGTCAGCTTCTCCTGAAATTAACACAGACACAGGGATCGACCCATTCAAAAGAGATCTACTGAATGACGCATCGAATGTAATTAGGAAACATCGTAGACTCCAGGGACCTAGTTGGTCTTGAATTCGGGAAGAAAAACAACCCCGCAGCGACATCGGTGAAGTCGTTAC
>NC_051413.1:15943313-15944114 GCF_015228065.2 Penaeus monodon
CCAACGGGGCTGAGGCAAGGTCAGACCCAGTCTTTCCTTTTGGCCACGGGAAGGCCACCGCGAGCCAGGCAGAAGGATGCCACTGTGCATGGCTGTTGTCGGCCGCCCTCAGCCCCTGCTGTGCTGCCCGGACCTGAACGTGCGGCGAGAGAATCTCTGAGGGACCGCCTGCTTTCCTTCGGTGAAATCCTTAATCAACGGTCACGTGATGTACTCGGTTTTCCTGCCAGAGACCTAATGCTGAAGGATTCTCTACCACGCACACGAGTTCAAACGCAGACCTCGTCAGCTCTGGAACTTTTCATTGTGTGAAGGATTACCAGAATGCTCAAACTGTTTTATTAACAACTATAAAGACTAATCCAATGTTATGGTAAATGCAAAGAGTTTCTCCGGGCATCAACTCGGTAAAGGCAGAACATTGCACCATCTCTGATTTTGATCCGACCTCTTGCAGGGTCCGTGTAAGCTGCCATTCATGCCGTCGTTCTCTGCTCAAGGCTAGGCAGAGAGTGCTTTCCATCAGCTGGCTTTCAGGGGTAAAACATACTTGCTAAATCACTATCAGTTTGGTGTTAGTGCAGATTTCTTGGAATATCCTGTGCAGTGATACCAGATGCTAGCTGTGTTCTTTTACCGTTGAGATGGCTACGATGCGCTTCCCAAACCCAGAAACCAAAGGCCAGAAATGAGTCGCGGTGGCCCTGTGGGACCCGTTTTGGCGTCGCTGTAAACGCAGCGAAGGCTGTGGCAAGAGTGGCTGCTGCTGATCTGCAATGCATAATTTTATCACCTGAAAAT
>NC_051413.1:15944223-15945032 GCF_015228065.2 Penaeus monodon
TGCTTGTGTGGGAGTGAGCTCTCTAGTGTACATATAGTCATCGACATGCAGTTTATACTGCATATATTTTCGGTAGCGTTGATTTTTTCCCTAAGATATCATGTTTGTCCAGAAATGTGACAAAATCTTCACTGGTTCATACAGGATGAAAGAGTCAATCCAACAGCGCCTTCCGCACGCGCATTCCTCTCTCCGTGCCGCCCCTCGCCCGCCTCGGTGCCGCCGCCGTCGGGAGGAGGAGGCCAGGGGTAGGGCGGAGACGGAGGGGCTGGAGGAGCGGCGTGAGGGAATACAGGTCAGCGTGTTGCTTCATTGTTTGACGAGATCCAGAGTAATATTTAACTTTGCATAAGAAGGCGCTGGTTGTCAACAAGGGCGGCAAAAACAGACTTGCGGTTCTGAAAAGAACATATGATTCCTTGTGAAATGTTGCCTGCTGGATTTACCTGAATTTTATTTTCTCACGAGCAAGTAATGGTTTTTGAAATCGTTCGTGTAATGGTCGCGTCGCAGGGAGCTATTCCCGGTATGCGCTCCTCTTATCGCGTGTGATAAACCACGCACAGACTTACTTAGGCAAGGCAACGATGAAAGTAAGAATCAAAAGCGTGATCCGGGTCTTCAGTCGCTTTGAAAGGCAAAGATGATGCGCAGACGAAGATGCCGCTCGCTTCAGAATGCATGCAGTACACACTGACTTTGCTTAGGTAAATGCACGCTCATAGACGCTCCATTCACCTTTGTATGCACATTACTTTGCATTCAAATACTCAAACACAACAACGAGAGGAGAAAAAAGAAACAAGAAA
>NC_051413.1:15946506-15946942 GCF_015228065.2 Penaeus monodon
GACTTTGTCTGCCACTGGCATATGTGTCTGCCTTTGTGCTGCGTTCCTGCCTTAGCGCTCAGCACCTGAAGCCGGAGTCTCTGAGAGCGAGATAGCGCGGGAGGCCGCAGCGAGTTTCCCGGCGCTGCTGTGCCGCCTCCACGGCTGTCACTCAACCCTCCCTTCGTGCGGCCCTGCGGAGAGAGTGAGCTTTGCTGCGTCCTCACTCTGATTTATCTATTGACAGTCGCTTTCGATGGAGGCGGATCGATGGTTGCTTGGAGCTAAAGGTTTTAAGATATATTTTTTTAAATATATATTTTTTATTAGTTTTTAACATTCATAAGTGCCTTGTCTTTTAAATGAATTGGGACAAATGCCGCCGTTTCCGCAGTCTTCCCGAGTTTTACTTCGGTAACTTCACTTGACCTCTGTCGTGGAAGGGAATGAGATCATT
>NC_051413.1:15948484-15949130 GCF_015228065.2 Penaeus monodon
GAAAGAAGACAGATATAAAAGTTCCAAGTGTTTCACGCATATTGCAATATCGTGCAAACAACGAGCACTGAATGAACTTCATTACCTCACCCTCCAGTATGCACTCGCGTGAGCGGGATCCTCCGCGGAGGCGCCGTCGGCTGTCATGGCGCAACGCATCAGGTGCATCGCCTTCGTGTTGACAGAAACAAAATACTGCGTCATGGTACTTAATGTACGTCGCATTCCACACTATATAAGACAAGGACGGACGGTTCTGCCTCTGAGAACGCCTCCTACCTCGACGCGGAAAACATGGTGAGGAATTAGCCTGAGAATCTACGCGTATATCGGCTTTCTTGATGTTAGGCTGAAGCCATCGCCGGCGGCGCCCCCGAGCGAAAGGGCGATCGTGGACCGCATTTTGTGCAGATGAAGGCCAATTTGTGATCGTTGTTGCGATATTAATCAGCACTTCCCCAGCCCCTTGTAAATTGATAGGTAGACATCGACAGAAAATTATTTTCTCATACAAAAGAGAAGACTGTGGCTTAGTAAAGAATTGTTTTTGTATGTGGACTGTCGGAAAAAAATATTGATTACGTGAAAGTGGGGTTTTGTGAAGTTAATATAAATAGCCTGGAACTGAGTGAAAAGGAGTTTGCAG
>NC_051413.1:15956446-15956765 GCF_015228065.2 Penaeus monodon
AAGCAGCATCAGCAGAGACCCTTGATGGCACAGCTGACCCCTTTCCCCTCCAGGGTCGAGTCCTTCAGGGAGTGGCCCTCCTCGCCCTGGTCGCGTCGAGTCTCGCCACCTACGGCAGCAGGATACGGGGAGGAACCTCAGGCGGCGCGCAAGGAGGTTTCGCGAGGGGTGGCGGCGCCAGCAGAGCCTACGCCGGGAGCAGGAGCTCGAGTCTCTTCGGAGGGGCGTCTGGCGTGGGAAGCGGCGCAGCGACCCACGCCGCGCCCTCCGCCGGCTCCCCCAGTGCCATTTCCTTTGTTCAGTTCGGCTCCGCCAAAGC
>NC_051413.1:15956845-15960553 GCF_015228065.2 Penaeus monodon
CCCTCAGCCCCTCCCTCAGTGGAAGCAGTGGTGGATATGGCGGTTCCTCCACTGGATCAGGTGGAAGCAGCAGTGGTGGATTCGGTGGAACAGGTGGAAGCAGTGGTGGATATGGCGGTTCCTCCACTGGATCAAGTGGAAGCAGCAGCGGTGGATTCGGTGGAACAGGTGGAAGCAGTGGTGGATATGGCGGTTCCTCCACTGGATCAAGTGGAAGCAGCAGTGGTGGATTCGGTGGAACAGGTGGAAGCAGTGGTGGATATGGCGGTTCCTCCACTGGATCAGGTGGAGGCAGCAGTGGTGGATTCGGTGGAACAGGTGGAGGCAGTGGTGGATATGGCGGTTCCTCCACTGGATCAGGTGGAGGCAGCAGTGGTGGATTCGGTGGAACAGGTGGAAGCAGTGGTGGCTATGGCGGTTCTTCCACCGGATCAAGTGGAAGCAGCAGTGGTGGATTCGGTGGAACAGGTGGAAGCAGTGGTGGCTATGGCGGTTCTTCCACCGGATCAAGTGGAAGCAGCAGTGGTGGATTCGGTGGAACAGGTGGAAGCAGTGGTGGATATGGCGGTTCTTCCACCGGATCAAGTGGAAGCAGCAGTGGTGGATTCGGTGGAACAGGTGGAAGCAGTGGTGGATCAAGTGGAAGCAGCAGTGGTGGATTCGGTGGAACAGGTGGAAGCAGTGGTGGATATGGCGGTTCCTCCACTGGATCAAGTGGAAGCAGCAGTGGTGGATTCGGTGGAACAGGTGGAAGCAGTGGTGGATATGGCGGTTCTTCCACTGGATCAAGTGGAAGCAGCAGTGGTGGATTCGGTGGAACAGATGGAAGCAGTGGTGGATATGGCGGTTCCTCCACTGGGTCAAGTGGAGGCAACAGTGGTGGATTCGGTGGAACAGGTGGAAGCAGTGGTGGATATGGCGGTTCCTCCACTGGATCAAGTGGAGGCAACAGTGGTGGATTCGGTGGAACAGATGGAAGCAGTGGTGGATATGGCGGTTCCTCCACTGGGTCAAGTGGAGGCAACAGTGGTGGATTCGGTGGAACAGGTGGAAGCAGTGGTGGATATGGCGGTTCCTCCACTGGATCAAGTGGAGGCAACAGTGGTGGATTCGGTGGAACAGGTGGAAGCAGTGGTGGATATGGCGGTTCCTTCACTGGGTCAAGTGGAAGCAGCAGTGGTGGATTCGGTGGAACAGGTGGAAGCAGTGGTGGCTATGGCGGTTCTTCCACTGGATCAAGTGGAAGCAGCAGTGGTGGATTCGGTGGAACAGGTGGAAGCAGTGGTGGATATGGCGGTTCCTCCACTGGATCAAGTGGAAGCAGCAGTGGTGGATTCGGTGGAACAGGTGGAAGCAGTGGTGGCTATGGCGGTTCTTCCACTGGATCAAGTGGAAGCAGCAGTGGTGGATTCGGTGGAACAGGTGGAAGCAGTGGTGGATATGGCGGTTCCTCCACTGGATCAAGTGGAAGCAGCAGTGGTGGATTCGGTGGAACAGGTGGAAGCAGTGGTGGATATGGCGGTTCTTCCACTGGATCAAGTGGAAGCAGCAGTGGTGGATTCGGTGGAACAGGTGGAAGCAGTGGTGGATATGGCGGTTCCTCCACTGGATCAAGTGGAAGCAGCAGTGGTGGATTCGGAGGAACAGGTGGAAGCAGTGGTGGATATGGCGGTTCCTCCACTGGATCAAGTGGAAGCAGCAGTGGTGGATTCGGTGGAACAGGTGGAAGCAGTGGTGGATATGGCGGTTCCTCCACTGGGTCAAGTGGAGGCATCAGTAGTGGATTAGGTGGAATAGGTGGAAGCAGTGGTGGATATGGCGGTTCCTCCACTGGATCAAGTGGAGGCAGCAGTGGTGGATTCGGTGGAACAGGTGGAAGCAGTGGTGGATATGGCGGTTCCTCCACTGGATCAAGTGGAGGCAGCAGTGGTGGATTCGGTGGAACAGGTGGCAGTGGTGGAGGCGTTGATATGTATGGTGGATCAAGTGGAGGCAGCAGTGGTGGATTAGGTGGAGGCAGTGGTGGATATGGCGGTTCTTCCACTGGATCAAGTGGAAGCAGCAGTGGTGGATTCGGTGGAACAGGTGGAAGCAGTGGTGGATATGGCGGTTCCTCCACTGGATCAAGTGGAAGCAGCAGTGGTGGATTCGGTGGAACAGGTGGAAGCAGTGGTGGCTATGGCGGTTCCTCCACTGGATCAAGTGGAAGCAGCAGTGGTGGATTCGGTGGAACAGGTGGAAGCAGTGGTGGCTATGGCGGTTCCTCCACTGGATCAAGTGGAAGCAGCAGTGGTGGATTCGGTGGAGTAGGTGGAAGCAGTGGTGGATATGGCGGTTCCTCCACTGGGTCAAGTGGAAGCAGCAGTGGTGGATTCGGTGGAACAGGTGGAAGCAGTGGTGGATATGGCGGTTCCTCCACTGGGTCAAGTGGAAGCAGCAGTGGTGGATTCGGTGGAACAGGTGGAAGCAGTGGTGGATATGGCGGTTCCTCCACTGGATCAAGTGGAAGCAGCAGTGGTGGATTCGGTGGAGCAGGTGGCAGTGGTGGAGGCGTTGATATGTATGGTGGATCAAGTGGAGGCAGCAGTGGTGGATCAGGTGGATCAGGTGGAGGCAGTGGTGGATATGGCGGTTCCTCCACTGGATCAAGTGGAAGCAGCAGTGGTGGATTCGGTGGAACAGGTGGAAGCAGTGGTGGATATGGCGGTTCCTCCACTGGATCAAGTGGAAGCAGCAGTGGTGGATTCGGTGGAACAGGTGGAAGCAGTGGTGGATATGGCGGTTCCTCCACTGGATCAAGTGGAAGCAGCAGTGGTGGATTCGGTGGAACAGGTGGAGGCAGTGGTGGATATGGCGGTTCCTCCACTGGATCGAGTGGAGGCAGCAGTGGTGGATTCGGTGGAACAGGTGGAAGCAGTGGTGGATATGGCGGTTCCTCCACTGGATCGAGTGGAGGCAGCAGTGGTGGATTCGGTGGAACAGGTGGAAGTGGAGGTGTTGATATGTATGGTGGATCAAGTGGAGGCAGCAGTGGTGGATTCGGAGGAGCAGGTGGAAGCAGTGGTGGATATGGCGGTTCCTCCACTGGATCAAGTGGAAGCAGCAGTGGTGGATTCGGTGGAACAGGTGGCAGTGGTGGAGGCGTTGATATGTATGGTGGATCAAGTGGAAGCAGCAGTGGTGGAATCGGTGGAGTAGGTGGAAGCAGTGGTGGATATGGCGGATCTTCCGGAAGTAGTGAAGGCGTTGATATGTTTGGTGGATCAAGTGAAGAAAGTAGTGGTGGATTTGTTGGATTCATAGGTGGAGCAGGTGGAAGCAGTGGTGGATATGGTCGGTCTTCCGGAGACAGTGGAAGTGGTGCCTCTCCGGGTGGAGTCGGGACGGGCGCGGCCGGTGTGGCGACCTCAGCGTCCTCCAGCGAGGAGGACGCGGCGGGCGGGCTGGCCTCCTCGGGGGCGGCGTCCAGCGAGGAGTGCTAGGCCCGCGGCTGGAACAAGGCGCCGGGCCCTGGACGAAACAAATAACAAACCGCTGTAACGTTAATGCTTGTTATTGTAATTTATGAGCGTATCATATATGCTAATATATACATTGTTGATATCATATAACAAATAAATATTTCATATTATTACAAATAAAGACAGAAGCTTTTCATTACCTCTTCACACACACAATGTGTACATTTATATCAATGTTTGCATATTC
>NC_051413.1:15960884-15962383 GCF_015228065.2 Penaeus monodon
ATTTTTTCGCCCTGCCTCTTTTGATGAGTATGGAAAAAGTATCATCGTTAGTGAAACCAGAGTTGGAGACAGGTGTATCTTGAAAACAGTTGATCACGGAAAGGACCACTTCGAGCCGTCGATTTCGTAGTGAAAACTGCATATTTTGCTTCAGCTCCGGTGGATCGTGACGGATCGCGTGTGGAATGAGTCATTTTGCTCCTTGCGCTTTCTCCACTCACGCCTTCATCGCATTGTGTTTTATGACTTCGTCTCATGCCTGGAGTCGCTTAGATCCCCCCTCTTTTATATATTGCTAGGTATGAAGCATGCACACGCACTGTTCACGCACGCAATGTCGATGTTTATTTATAGAACAATAAATGACACCCGTCTTGGTCAACAGCGCCATCCGATGGCAGACCCGTTTACGCTGTTAAACGACCCTTTTGAATCCAATGCTACAGTTCGCTCCGGGCCAACTTCTTATCAGCTTTAAATTTATGTATTTATACGTTATTTGATCTAGATCTTTATCTAGTAATATTGGTTACTGTGTTACAATCTAATTATTTTCACAGATATTTTCTGTTAACTGCCAGGTTAATTCTTATAGTTTAACATGTCTAAGCTGACCGTGTTAAAATGCATGTAAACAAAATTGATGAGAGTATCAGTAAAGTTTAAGCGCTCGGCAGTGTGTGTGATCAGGGGCCACGATGCTCATCAGATATTGCACGGACGACTGTATAGTCATTTCTTTAGCGTTTCCAAACTTTCCCTTTAAATGGTATAAGTTACATATTGCAAGTATCATATGCATTACTTTATTTCTTTGTGAGAGGGTTTTCCCACTTTCAAACGGCCTAGCTTATTTTCGAGTGACAGTTAACAAGGGGTGCACGATTTACTCCTGATATTATTATTAATCATATATATTTTCTATCATATTCAATTAGTGCATTTATATATTTTATGTTAATATATGCAAGTTCTGAGTTTCAACAATGTTATTAATTTTGGCGATGTATATTACTCAACATATGTTTTTTAACTTCAATGTATGTATATAACCTGGCAGCTTTGTAGTGTTTGTTGGTGGTTGTTGGTATTTACAGAGCTAATTCAGAGTTAAATGTTTCTCAAGAGATTATTTTTCGAGAATAATTCGAAGTAGTTTTTACAGTTTTTTTCCTATTATCGTTGCTCGAGACAAATTCTCAGACGAGGTGAGAAAGAGAAAGTGTTCTGCAAGCTGTTATGGAGATGTTATTTGGTAAAAGTGAATGCATATTAAATAAACCTATACAATCCGTAAAATCAAAGCCAGTGTTAGTGTATCCATAAATGTGTCTCTGATGTGCACTGACAGATTGCTGGGGTTTGCTGCCAACTGGGCACGTAGAATTAGCCATTTTCTAACCACTTTAGGGATCGTAATACATGTTTTATACAAATGCGCAGCTATTAATTAAAGTTTTAAGTAATTTTCGATAGGGATTTATTTACCAGTCACCCTT
>NC_051413.1:15962454-15962634 GCF_015228065.2 Penaeus monodon
TTATCTCTTTATTTCCTACCATCTCAAAAGAGGGAAGCTTTGCCAAGAGGGAAGGTTTAGGCGAACGAGAGGAAACATATCATGGTGGCCGAAGCACGTCACCGTGAGGAGTGGAAGGGCGTGAAGAGGCTGCCTGCGAGCCTACGAAGACGCCGGGAGCGGTATCTATGAAGGTTCTCA
>NC_051413.1:15963470-15963565 GCF_015228065.2 Penaeus monodon
AAAATATTCTCAACTGCTTAGATTTGTCTCAACTCTGTCTCAAAATGTAAGACAGGTCGAAGATTGTCCTAAATCCTGAGAGTAGACTCAGACAG
>NC_051413.1:15964947-15965508 GCF_015228065.2 Penaeus monodon
CATCAGTCCTGGCAGGTTTGGCCTTGATATACGTCTTGACATTTCTGGAAGTGAGAGAGAAAACGAGTTTAATATTTTAAAGAATCAAGTAATTATAGCCCGAATGCACAAGGAAAAAGCTGGTAAACGACGTGGAGAAAGAAAGAAAAGTTGTTAGCTTAACTTGCATAGATAAGAGGATTTCTAATAAGTTGATCCGTGCTTCGTTTCACGTTTGGTTTCAAGGGCAGAAAATATGTGTTGCAAATATGTGGCCACGATATAGTGAGTTTGTGAACCAGAAAATCTACCAGTAGTCGCTACTTCCGCTAACAATACATTCTCTACTAAACTACTATGACAGTATAACACTGTTTATCACCAGACTAAATATATTAAGTGTTTAAATCTTGAATGTTAATAACCAACATGCTTCCGAAATTCCCTAGGCAAAACGTTTTCCAAAAGGTAATCATCAGGAAGCATCGGGTCTCTTGTGTTTTTTCTCGCTCGCCATGGGAAATTGGCCACACAGAAGTCCTGTTTCTTTATAAATGATTATTTGTGGCGAAAATGATAAGG
>NC_051413.1:15965652-15965734 GCF_015228065.2 Penaeus monodon
CTGTGGGGCTGTGTCAGCCCCTTACGGACACGTACACAACAAAAAACCAAGGGATCTTGTGGAAGATCCCACGTTAGATTTT
>NC_051413.1:15965830-15966189 GCF_015228065.2 Penaeus monodon
GCTTCAAGGAGCTAAAATTTTACTTTACCATTGTGGTTCCAAACCTGAGGATGGGAGCCAGACACAAGAATGGGGGGCGTGAATCCCTGAAGCCTAGAATTACTAATGTAAAAAAAGAAACAGCGACATCCGTCTCACTCAAAATTCAAGAGATTTTAGTAGTCGCATTTTTGGTAAGGGATGTTCTAGACTGGACTGCTGTGATGTCACAAAATAAGAATATGAAGAAAAGTACCAGGTCTTACCACGAGGAGTTTATGATGTCAAAAGCATTGAGACAGAGAGAACTACACAAGAACTCAGCGGTAGTAAGATGGAAAGAAAAAGGCAAACACACGAGAACTACTTAAGCGTGTATG
>NC_051413.1:15977548-15977629 GCF_015228065.2 Penaeus monodon
CGTCTTCTTCCTTCGTCACAATGACTACATTTTCCGTAGTCATTTTAGCTACTGCATCAGCAAGAAAATGGAAGAGCTCCG
>NC_051413.1:15978001-15978070 GCF_015228065.2 Penaeus monodon
GTGAAGGAGGGTAAGGCTGGTTCTCATGTCTGAAAAATTCTTGTAGATCACATCCTCTCGTTTGGCAGG
>NC_051413.1:15980849-15981321 GCF_015228065.2 Penaeus monodon
AGTATATTTCTTCGAGAATAAGAGGAACGTCATCCTGACCAAGATTAAGGTCCTCATCAAGGGGGTCAAATCATGCTGCATGATATCAACGGAGGGCTACGTCGAGAACGCGCGTGTTTACCTGTAGCCGATTTCTTTCGGGAACACGGAGTGCTTCTCGGCCAGAGACAGGTGCACCGTGGATTTCAGTTGCTGTAATCTCGAGACCATGGCAAAGGTGCAGCTTATGAGGAGGGGCTTAACCATCATGGAACACAAACTTACGCTCAAGCAAATCCTGCAGGAACCGTAGATCAATTTTGGTTCGCGGATATTTGGCAAAGCAGTCTTTAGTTCGGTGAAAAATTTGCCTGTTGAATACAGATTCACAAGTGTCTGCTTTCTCCTCCCTTATCGCGAGAGCACTCCAGCCCAGAGGAATACGAAACAGAGGGAAGAGCGTTCTCGATGCCGTTCCTTTGTGTATGAGCAT
>NC_051413.1:15984902-15986010 GCF_015228065.2 Penaeus monodon
GTGCTGTGATATGTGTCTGAAGACTGGGCATTTCTGTATTAAATGTGTATATTATGGTGAACGTTCATGAAAATGTTATAGTATGATGAGCGTTGTGTAGTTGCTTACTTTCTCATACACTTTCAGCTCTGATTTTTGGAAAAGAAAGTAGCGAAACACAATATTTACATCAGGGAAAAGAATACGAAACTGTTGGTTTTCTTTAAAAATAGTGCGCCGCATGACCCTCATATTACAGAAAACGTGTAAATGTAAGGGGAACTTCAACTTGAATACACACTTTACTTTATGAACACCTGATTATTTACGCTGTTCTAGAGTACTGCTGCGCACTGTCGAGTATATCATGTCGATCTGATGATCGAGTTGTCCTTAAATTCACAGTTTCTGCACACAGTCCTTACGTTGCTTTCTTCACATCGGTGGGGACATCGTACCCAACGTTAGAAGATATATTAATCTTTTATATTTGTAAAATATCCATTAAACTTCATTATTTTTAGGCCATCATACTCGAGACGTGTGCTATATTATTTTTAATCCAACTAGGAAAACAGTTAAAGCCAAGGTTCAAGAGAAGACAGGTGAGAGAATATACGGGGTTAATCCTCACCGTTGCTTAGGAAACAGATGGTCTATATATTCACGTTCAAAGTAATTTCCTTCTGAACCATTATTCGCATTTTCTATTTAATTATGCTCTTATATCAGTCATTATCGTAAGTGGGTTCGTATTTTGATGAACGCTGAAAGTTTCAAAGGTATTTATAGTAATAACGTATTAGTGAAAGTGTTGTTGCTCGTCAGATAATGGACTGCTTTTCTGTAGAAACTGAGCGCCGTAAAGTTCTTTTGCATCACCGTAATGAGGTAGCTAGCGTGATAAACTTCCTGTCCTGCATCTATGATCTCTCCAGTAAAAGAAAAAAAGAAAAATCGAAAGAAAGTAGTTCAAGAGTTTATCCTGATGATGCAGGTCCTGCTCGTTCGATAACTACCTGTACCGTAGAACAGATAATACGACTTGTATGGGGACTTCTTGTCCATTATTCTGATTTATCAAAGGCCAAAATGTGACGCGAGAGACCAAAAGGACAATCATCACTGA
>NC_051413.1:15986271-15986385 GCF_015228065.2 Penaeus monodon
CCCACCCCCCTAGAGAGTACACCTCCACCCCACAATCATATCCTACATACCCCCTCGACGCTTAAACCCATGGCCAGTGCCCCTCCTAACACTACTCCCCCCATCCTCATCTCC
>NC_051413.1:15986467-15986710 GCF_015228065.2 Penaeus monodon
AATGCTCTCCCTGCAGTGATGCTCTAGGCTGCGGGATCACGCGCGCTGAGGAGGCGTTGTACTGCGGGAGGATCGGGAAAAACTGACGACCGCAGGAGACTCGTTAAAGCAACAAATGCTTTCATGTGGCACCCAAATTCATTAAGTTCCCCTCATTATTGTTTGTTAGTCTGCTCATAACCATGCTGTTCTCTTTCATTAGTGTTTCAAGGCGTATGACCTTAAATCCCTCTCTCTCTCACT
>NC_051413.1:15987091-15987357 GCF_015228065.2 Penaeus monodon
CCGTCACCTTCATCTCCACCCACGCGTCAGCTGACCCACGGCCTTGCTGATACACAGATGCAGTTTTCAGCCTCCCTTGCTACCTTTAATTTTGCAAGTGTCGGTGCTCCTCATTAACAACTGCACAGAACTAATGGAAGCACAAGAAACAATCGAGCCGCTACAACTCCCCCGACAAGATGAAGTTTCGTCACTTTGAAAAAAGAAGAGAGAGAAAAAACGATAAACGTCAGACCCCAAAGCCACTGCAAGGTGCAGACCAACTC
>NC_051413.1:15987676-15987755 GCF_015228065.2 Penaeus monodon
TTGTATTTTATTCTGCTTGAAGAGAAGCACTAATTGTTAGGTCTATTCATCTTATAGTGAGCGGTGATATCTTGTCTAC
>NC_051413.1:15988205-15988339 GCF_015228065.2 Penaeus monodon
TCCGGCAGTTACCTTACCTCCAAAACATAAATACCCGCAGTGTTATCAGAAATCACAAACGAATTTTAAAAAAGATACAATATGTAATTCACCTTTTAGCAGTGTCGGTCATGTAATAATTCTTAAAAAATGAA
>NC_051413.1:15991031-15991246 GCF_015228065.2 Penaeus monodon
TTGGACTTCAAACTAGACGTTGAACTTTGGTTCATTTAATTCCACCAATGTTTCGGCCGTACTTCCACCCTTCTTTAATGGCACCTTTAATATATGGATAATCAATCCTTCAAATATTTACAAATCAACTGAGATAATACAAACGATACAGTAATTATAAGACAAACACAGGGAAACATTAATTAAACAAGCAAAAATATAGGCTAGTCTAAAGG
>NC_051413.1:15991918-15993899 GCF_015228065.2 Penaeus monodon
CATAATTCAATACACATCTGAAATATCGGATTTAGAAAGCTGACTATATCATCTTAGCATTAATTTCTGAATATGAAATTAATGCGATTGGGACACAACTATATTTATTATATGTGAGAGTTCTATTTCGTTTTTAGAACGTAAAGAAATTATCTTCTATATCATGATAATATAGATGTTACAGTTTCCATAGGGAATATGAACAAACCATTAACAGTATTTTTTTTTAGTATTGTAGAAAACTACGCAAGCAGGTTCTGTATGGAAGTGCTTGCGCGACTGGCAGTTCACATCTGAGTGGTTGCCTCATCTTCCTGAAAGCAAATCACACTTGAGAGTTTTAACGCGGTAACAGGTTGCTACATGTTGTATTCCTCGTGTAACTTCCACTCTGAGCAAATATGCCTTTTGCAATCTGCTGCACAACTGCAGTGCAGTTTCAGAATTTTTCATTGGGTAAATTTTAAGGAAACACTCAAATTCATTAGTCTGTATGTACCCTAATTTGTAAAAGGCAACTGAATATTACTCCCCATTAGGATCAGACTGAAAACAGAAATGAAAGAGGCTGTTTCATCCCAGCAACCGCGTCCGGCGGAACTTTCCGAGGAGAGAACAGACGCAGATCCGCGGCTGCGTAGAACAAGGCGACAGTGACCGGTGTTTTGTTCGGTCGCGCTTCACTCGGGATGCGTCTCTGGCGACGTAAAATATGCCAGCGACTGAGAATCTTGATGATGAATGACAAGTGATTTATCTAACTTGTTACAATCTCATACGGAAAGTAAGATTATCGGGTTATAGTTTAAAACTTTTCCTTTAATATATCGTGAAACATCAGCAGAAGTTTACAACATACAAACTGTTGACTGATGTTCATCTTATGCAATTATTCCCCTTCGCAGTAAATTGTTAAGCTAATGGCTTCCTTCCGTGTATGTGAAGTTTGTTTGTCTGTACTCTGAAAATCTAAGAGAGAAGTCATGATCATCGGCCATCTGTCATTCTTTCTGCCATCTCTTGGGCCTGACGGCGTAAATGTGTAGGCAGAGGCCGTGAGAAGCTACCATAAAGGGTGGCATGTCACTGCACCAAAATAACGCTTGTTGCTACATGTAGTGAGAGTCTGTCTTGGAGTTGTTGTACACTAGGGCTCTCGAGAAGCCGTAATGGAGATCCGGTAACATATGTATTGAGACACTTGAATCCTTTTGCGAAGGAACCAAGCCAATGAGCCGCCTCCGAGCGTGCGAAGGAGGCCAACCGACGGGATAAACGGAAGGTTTCGTGGAGTCGCCGGCCTCGGGATGCAGCTCTGGGAGGATAAGTTGACGGCTGAGGCTGAAAACCTTCGCGCCGAGGAAAAATGACCAGAAGAAGCAAGAAACTAGTCATTTTTCTACGGCTTATGCAATTGCGATTGCAAAGATCAGAGATACAGGTTTTTGCATGGAAAATGAGAGGAAAAGAAGAAGGCAGAGGCGGAGGAGACGCTGCAGAAGATGTATTGCCTCCCACGATGGTCATCGGCGGGTGCGAATTATGCGTCTTGAGTCATGATGAGAAAATAGAAATTTCACTTGCTGAGTCTCACGTTTATTTGTCATAGTGATTGGTTTCTCTGATTATCGTCTTTCGCCTTTATCATCATTTTATCATTCTCACTCGTTTTCCTGATTACCAACGAGCACGCAGTAAACATTTGTAAATCATGAATGCAGATGATACGTTTATATATTTTCCAGAGAGATAAGGGTCGTCGTTATTAGGATCTTACAGCAAATAAACAAAATTAAACAAACAATTAACAAAAATGCAAGAATCGTAAAGGAGTGGATAAAATATAAACACAGGCAGGAGAAAAGAGAAGAAATGAGAACTAGGTGTTTGTACTTACTTTCCCATCTTTTCGAGCAAGACGTTAGAATTACAACACCAAATGCATTTCGTGAGCGGTTTGTTTCACATGACCCGGATCGCT
>NC_051413.1:15994113-15994280 GCF_015228065.2 Penaeus monodon
TAACTTAAAAGCACTTAAATTTATTTAAGCATATATCGACTATACTGGAGCCTATTTTTTCACTACCGGAGATTGCAGTGCCTTTTTCCGCCATAAGACAACTTTTAGTAACCATCAGAACGTTTCAGATGGGAAGTAACGCTAAGGATAATGCTACAACTTATACA
>NC_051413.1:15996152-15996354 GCF_015228065.2 Penaeus monodon
CTCAAGGATGCCGCAGGCAGCGAAACTACTCATCCGCCTTTGCTATAGCAGCAGAGATACCTAGAACCCTTATGACATGGACACTCATGCGCTTATTGGGGACAGACAATAACCGGTGGTGTTCAAGTGAGAAGAATTTGGGGGCATTTCCTCCAACAACCCTGGGTCCTTAGAGCTCAAGTTTGCTCATCAACTCATAGAC
>NC_051413.1:15996923-15997616 GCF_015228065.2 Penaeus monodon
AAAAAAAAACAAAATTACCCCTTTTAAAAAAAAAAAAAAATTATTATTTCCTATATAAATGGAGTTATGAATGTTTAAAACCCCACCAAATTACAAAACCACACAACCCAGGGACAAACACTTATAATTTTGGTTTTAAAAGAGATATAAATTATAATAATTGGTTATTTAAAGACAAAAAAGGGGGTTTTAATTAAAATATTTATTTTCCTTAACAATTGGGTTTAAAAAATAATTTAAAATAATATAAAGTTTTTAAAAATTTTTAAATTTTTGCCTTTTTTTTATATTTATTAAAATATAAAAATTTCATAAGCAAAAAAACCCTTTCTTTCCAAAAAGGTCTAGAGTTGATGAAACAAAATTTGGGGCCCTTTAAAGGGGGCCCCGGGTGTTTGGGGGGAAATGCCCCCAAATTTTTTCACTTTTAACACCCCCGGTTATTGTCTGTCCCCCCAATTTAAACGCATGAGTGTCCAAAGTCATAAAGGGGTTTTAGGTATCTCTGCTGCTATAGCCAAAAAGGGGGATTTAGGAGGGTTTTGCGGGCCCGCGGATCCTTGAGGTGGAACCCCTCTAAATTGTTTGCCATTGGTGTGGTCCCAAAATTCCTGAAACATCCCCCTTTCCCCATAGTAGGAATTTCAAAGGCTCACATTTTTGTGTTCTTTTTTTCTCACAAGAGTGGTAATC
>NC_051413.1:15997644-15997769 GCF_015228065.2 Penaeus monodon
GAGAGGGGAAAATTTAAAGAGCCCGTCACGCCCGTTGGTTCTTCTGACACTGTTGTCTAAAATTGTAAAGCCCCCCGACTGGGGGCCCTTTTCCCAAAACCAATTTTACCCCGGCGATGTTTAAA
>NC_051413.1:15998124-15998523 GCF_015228065.2 Penaeus monodon
TGAAGATATTGAACCCCCCTTTTCCCTGTTGCCTTTTTCTTTTAGGTCTTGCAAATCAAAGGATCTGTTCTCCAAAAATTAGCGGGTGGGTGGAGTTTGACCCCTTTTAAAAAAAGGGTTTGGGTTTAAAAATTTGCCCCTGTCAGGTACGCCCTTTTAAGGGTTCGGTTTAAAGGGTCCCTTTTTAGAGTGCTGAAACCCCCTTTGGGCCTTTTTTCAATTTCATCAAAAATTTTCTAAGGTTTTTTTTTAAAAGACCGGTTTTTTTTGGTTTTTTAAAAGTTTATATGAGACCCCTTTAATCCCAAAGGGCTCAGGGTTTTGGGTTTAAAAAAAAGGAACTTCGCCCTTTTTCAATGGGGTTTTTATTGCTTATTTGCTTCAGGGAAATTTTAAGGG
>NC_051413.1:15998597-15998689 GCF_015228065.2 Penaeus monodon
TGTTAATTTTACAAGGGTGATATATATATTTTTTATTTGGGAAAACAGCAAAGGGGTTCATTTTTAATGGGTTTGGTTTTTAGCTTTAAGTC
>NC_051413.1:15998847-15998981 GCF_015228065.2 Penaeus monodon
TTGTAATTGGGCAAGCCCCCCCCGAAGAAAACAAGGGCAAAAAAGGGGGAAAAGACTGTTAGCGGGGAAAATTTTAATTTACTTCGGTGGATAATCTGAAGCTCGTTTGGTTTTAACATTTTATTATTCGAACT
>NC_051413.1:15999115-15999269 GCF_015228065.2 Penaeus monodon
ACCCAAAATTGTGAAAAACCCATAATTTCCCTCCCCCTTTTTTAAGTTTTTTTTAAAATAAAATTTTTTATCCCGTTTTCAAGAGTTTTTCTAGAAATGGGTTTAGGAAACCCCCTGTTTTAATTTACATTTGATGCAAAATGGGGTCGTTTAA
>NC_051413.1:15999586-15999784 GCF_015228065.2 Penaeus monodon
TGTATAAGGTTTTAGCATTTTCCCTTTGCGTTTTTCCCCCGAAACGTTCTGATGGTTCTAAAAGTTTGGGCTTATGGTTGGAAAAAAGGCACTGCAAAACCCCCGGGAGTAAAAAAATTTGGGTTCCCGTTTTAGTCGATATATGCTTTTAAAAAAATTAAGTGCCCTTTTTAAGGGTTTTTCCTTTTCCCCCGTTTA
>NC_051413.1:15999998-16000594 GCF_015228065.2 Penaeus monodon
GGAAAAAATTTTTTTTTTTTAATTAATTTTTCATTTGCCTTTTACAATTAGGGTACATACAGATAAAAATTTTGAGTGTTCCAAAATTTTACCCAATGAAAAACTGAAACGGCACTGGTGTGCAGCAGATTGAAAAAAGGAATTTTTGCTCGGGTGGAATTTAAAACCGAGGAATAAAATGTAGCAACCTGTTCCCGCGTTAAAACTCTCAAGTGTGATTTGCTTTCAGGAAGAGGGGAAACCCACCAGAGTGAACCCCAGTCCCCAAAGCACTTCCATAAGACCCCCCTTGCGTTTTTTCAATACAAAAAAAAAATACTTTTAAAAGGGTTTTTTCTATTCCCTATGGAAACTGTAACATCATATTATCGAATAGAATAATTTTTTTCTTCAAAAAAACGAAATAGAATCTACATATAATAATATAGTTGGTCCCAATGCATTTTTTCAATTCAGAAATTAATGCAAGATGATATAGTCAGTTCAAAATCCGATATTTCCCGTGGTATTGAATTTATGTATTTTGAAAAATATGACTAGTAAAGACACGAACAAACAAAAAAAAAACCACATTAATGTATGAATAATACAAAAAT
>NC_051413.1:16001228-16001484 GCF_015228065.2 Penaeus monodon
TTATATATATAGAATTTTAAAAAATGTCCTTTAACTAGCCTATTTTTTTGCTTTTTTAATTTTAATTTTTCCCTGGTTTGTTTATAATTACGTACGTTTTTTTTATCTCAGTTGATTTGAAATATTAAAGGGATTGATTATCCTATTTTAAAAGGGTGCCATTAAAGAAGGGTAATAGGGCCGAAAATTGGGGAAATTTAAAAGAAACCCAAAATTCAACGAGTTTTAAGTCCAACTATTCGTTTAAAAAAATAAA
>NC_051413.1:16004291-16004407 GCF_015228065.2 Penaeus monodon
ATTACATGCCCGACACTGCTAAAAGGTGAATTACATATTGTATTTTTTTTAAAATTCGTTTGTGATTTCTGATAACACTGCGGTATTTATTTTTTGGAGGTAAGGTAACTGCCGGA
>NC_051413.1:16004837-16004948 GCF_015228065.2 Penaeus monodon
AAAACGGATGATTTAAAAGTAGACAAGATATCACCGCTCACTATAAGAGAATAGACCTAACAATTAGTGCTTCTCTTCAAGCAGAATAAAATACAATGTGGAAAAATTTAA
>NC_051413.1:16005242-16005524 GCF_015228065.2 Penaeus monodon
GGCCCTTTGCGACATGAGTTGGTCTGCACCTTGCAGTGGTTTTTGGGGTCTGACGTTTATCGTTTTTTCTCTCTCTTCTTTTTCAAAGTGACGAAACTTCATCTTGCGGGGGAGTTGTAGCGGCTCGATTGTTTCTTGTGCTTCCATTAGTTCTGTGCAGTTGTTAATGAGGAGCACCGACACTTGCAAAATTAAGGTAGCAAGGGAGGCTGAAAACTGCATCTGTGTATCAGCAAGGGCCCTGGGTCAGCTGGAAAGCGTGGGTGGAGATGAAGGTGACGG
>NC_051413.1:16005901-16006139 GCF_015228065.2 Penaeus monodon
AGTGAGAGAGAGAGGGGTTTAAGGTCATACGCCTTGAAACACTAATGAAAGAGAACAGCATGGTTATGAGCAGACTAACAAACAATAATGAGGGGAACTTAATGAATTTGGGTGCCACATGAAGCATTTGTTTCTTAACGAGTCTCCTGCGGTCGTCAGTTTTTCCGATCCTCCCGCCAGTACAACGCCCCCTCAGCGCGCGTGATCCCGCAGCCTAGAGCATCACTGCAGGGAGAGC
>NC_051413.1:16006226-16007710 GCF_015228065.2 Penaeus monodon
GAGATGAGGATGGGGGAGTAGTGTTAGGAGGGGCAAATGGCCATGGGTTTAAGGTCGAGGGGGTATGTAGGATATGATTGTGGGGTGGAGGTGTTTCTCTCTAGGGGGGTGGGCGTGAACAGGGGCTGGTTGGACTGTGGTGGGATTGGGTATGTTTTGCCCGGCGCTCCTTTTCCGTATCACTGCTCCTGAGGAAGCATCACCCCTTTTTTGTTAATTGCGGACTGCTGTTCTGAGAATATTCCCAAACAGCAAGTCGATTTTTTTAATAAGATGGAGAGCTCATGATGCGTTTAGGTATCTTTATTTGATAGAGGAACTACATAATGGGTGTGGAAATTTTTATTTTTTGGTGTTGGGGACTAGTCTGTGGTCAGTGATGATTGTCCTTTTGGTCTCTCGCGTCACATTTTGGCCTTTTATAAATCAGAATAATGGACAAGAAGTCCCATACAAGTCGTATTATTTTTC
This sequence comes from Penaeus monodon, assembly GCF_015228065.2. Taxonomy (NCBI): domain Eukaryota; kingdom Metazoa; phylum Arthropoda; class Malacostraca; order Decapoda; family Penaeidae; genus Penaeus; species Penaeus monodon. The sequence goes on from NC_051413.1 coordinate 16,006,698, forward strand.
TACGGTACAGGTAGTTATCGAACGAGCAGGACCTGCACATCAGGATAAACTCTGAAAATACTTTCTTTCGATTTTTTTTTTTTCTTTTTCTGAGAGATCATAGATTTCAGGACAGGAAGTTTATCACGCTAGCTACCTCATTACGGTGATGCAAAAGAACTTTTCGGCGCTCAGTTTCTACCCGAAAAGCAGTCCATTATCTGACGAGCAACAACACTTTCACTAATACGTTATTACTATAAATACTTTTAAACTTTCAGCGTTCATCAAAATACGAACCCACTTACGATAATGACTGATATAAGAGCATAATTAAATAGAAAATGCGAATAATGGTTCAGAAGGAAATACTTTGAACGTGAATTATAGACCATCTGTTCCTAAACAACGGTGAGGATTAACCCCGTATATTCTCTCACCTGTCTTCTCTTGAACCCTTTGGGTTTAACTGTTTTCCTAGTGGGGTTAAAAATAATATAGCACACGTCTCGAGTAGATGGCCTAAAAATAATGAAGTTTAATGGATATTTACAAAAAATAAAAGATTAATATATCTTCTAAAAGTTGGGTACGATGTCCCCCCCGATGTGAAGAAAGCAAAAGTAAGGACTGTGTGCAGAAACTGTGAATTTTAAAGGGCAAAATCGATCATCAGATCGACATGATATACTCGACAGTGCGCAGCAGTACTCTAGAACAGCGTAAATAATCAGGTGTTCATAAAGTAAAGTGTGTATTCAAGTTTAAGTTCCCCTTTCATTTACACGTTTTCTGTAATATGAGGGTCATGCGGCGCACTATTTTTAAAGAAAAACCAACAGTTTCGTATTCTTCCCTGATGTAAATATTGTGTTTTGCTACTTTTTTTTCCAAAAATCAGAGCTGAAAGTGTATGAGAAAGTAAGCAACTACACAACGTCATCATACTAAACATTTTCATGAACGTTCACCATAATATACACATTTAATACAGAAATGCCCAGTCTTCAGACACATATCACAGCACTAAGTGC
>NC_051413.1:16008569-16008646 GCF_015228065.2 Penaeus monodon
AGTATGTGTGTGTGCTTATATTCATATTTATTATTTAAACAACATGGTGCTGTGGTATTGTATGTAGTATGTATGTT
>NC_051413.1:16008948-16010069 GCF_015228065.2 Penaeus monodon
AGACACATATCACAGCACGTATAGTGCTGTGATATGTGTTGAAGAGGGGGCATTTCTGTATTAAATGTGTATTTTATGGTGAACTTTCCCATGAAAATGTTATAGTATGATGAGCTTTGGGTTTTAGTTGCTTATTTTCTCATACACTTTCAGCTCTGATTTTGGAAAAGAAAGTAGCGAACACAATATTTACATAGGGAAAAGAATACGAAACTGTTGGTTTTTTAAAAATAGTGCGCCGCATGACCTCATTTTAAAAGAAAACGTGTAAAGAAAGGGGAATTTCAACTTGAATACACATTTTATTTTATGAACACCTGATTTTACGCTGTTCTAGAGTACTGCTGCGCACTGTCGAGTATATCATGTCGATTGATGATCGAGTTGTCCTTAAATTCACAGTTTCTGCACACAGCCCTTTAGTTGCTTTCTTCACATCGGTGGGGACATCGTACCCAACGTTAGAAGATATATTAATCTTTTATATTTGTAAAATATCCATAAACTTCATTTTTTTTAGGCATCATACTCGAGACGTGGCTATATTATTTTTAATCCAACTAGGAAAACATTTTAAAGCCAAGGTTCAAGAGAAGGACAGGTGAGAGAATTATACGGGGTTAATCCTCACCGTTGCTTGGGAAACAGATGGTCTATATATTCACGTTCAAGTAATTTCCTTCTGAACCATTATTCGCATTTTCTATTAATTATGCTCTTATATCAGTCAATTATCGTAAGGGGGTTTCGTATTTGATGAACGCTGAAAGTTTCAAAGGTATTTATAGTAAAACGTATTAGTGAAAGTGTTGTTGCTCGTCAGATAATGGACTGCTTTTCTGTAGAACTGAGCGCCGTAAAGTTCTTTTGCATCACCGTAATGAGGTAGCTAGCGTGATAAACTTCCTGTCCTGCATCTATGATCTCTCATTTAAAAGAAAAAAAGAAAAATCGAAGAAAGTAGTCAAGAGTTTATCCTGATGATGCAGGTCCTGCTCGTTCGATAACTACCTGTACCTTTAGAACAGATAATACGACTGTATGGGGACTTCTTGTCCATTATTCTGATTTATCAAAGGCCAAAATGTGACGCGAGAGACCAAAAGGACAATCATCACTGA
>NC_051413.1:16010328-16010444 GCF_015228065.2 Penaeus monodon
CCCACCCCCTAGAGGAGTAAAACCTCCACCCACAATCAATATCCTACATACCCCCTCGACGTTAAAAACCCATGGCCAGTGCCCCTCCTAACATTTACTCCCCCATCCTAAATCTC
>NC_051413.1:16010525-16010766 GCF_015228065.2 Penaeus monodon
AATGCTCTCCCTGCAGTGATGCTCTAGCTGCGGGACACGCGCGCTGAGGAGGCGTTGTACTGCGGGAGGATCGGGAAAAACTGACGACCGCAGGAGACTCGTTAAAGCAACAAATGCTTTCATGTGGCACCCAAATTCATTAATTTCCCCCTCATTATTGGTTTGTTAGTCTGCTCAAACCATGCTGTTCTTTTCTTTAGTGTTTCAAGGCGTAGCCCCTTAAATCCCTCTCTCTCTCACT
>NC_051413.1:16011142-16011420 GCF_015228065.2 Penaeus monodon
CCCCGTCCCCTTCATCTCCACCCACGCGTCAGCTGACCCACGGCCTTGCTGATACACAGATGCAGTTTTCAGCCTCCCTTGCTCCCTTTTAATTTTGCAAGGGTCGGTGCTCCTCTTTAACAACTGCACAGAACTAATGGAAGCACAAAAAAACAACGAGCCGCTACAACTCCCCGACAAGATGAAGTTTGTCACTTTGAAAAAAGAAGAGAGAGAAAAAACGTTTAAAAGTCAGCCCCCAAAGCCACTGCAAGGTGCAGACCAACTCAGTCGCAAGG
>NC_051413.1:16011729-16011806 GCF_015228065.2 Penaeus monodon
TTGTATTTTATTCTGCTTGAAGAGAAGCACTAATGTTAGGTCTATTCATTTATAGTGAGCGGTGATATCTTGTCTAC
>NC_051413.1:16012255-16012387 GCF_015228065.2 Penaeus monodon
TCCGGCAGTTACCTTACCTCCAAAACATAAATACCCCAGTGTTATCAGAAATCACAAACGAATTTTAAAAAGATACAATATGTAATTCACCTTTAGCAGTGTCGGTCATGTAATAATTTTTAAAAAAATGAA
>NC_051413.1:16015220-16015475 GCF_015228065.2 Penaeus monodon
TTATTATTAACAGAAGTAGTTGGACTTCAAACTAGACGTTGGGAAATTTGGTTCATTTAATTCCACCAATGTTTCGGCCGTACTTCCACCCTTCTTTAATGGCACCTTTAATATATGGATAATCAATCCTTTAAATATTTACAAATCAACTGAGATAATACAAAACGATACAGTAATTATAAGACAAACACAGGGAAACATTAATTAAACAAGCAAAAATATAGGCTAGTCTAAAGGACATTTTTTAAGATTCTC
>NC_051413.1:16016126-16018138 GCF_015228065.2 Penaeus monodon
GTCTTTACTAGTCATATTATCAAACTACATAATTCAATACACATCTGAAATATCGGATTTAGAAAGCTGACTATATCATTTAGCATTAATTTCTGAATATGAAATTAAAGCGATTGGGACACAAAACTATATTTATTATATGTGAGAGTTCTATTTCGTTTTAGAACGTAAAGAAATTATCTTCTATATCATGATAATATAGATGTTACAGTTTCCATAGGGAAAATGAACAAACCATTAACAGTATTTTTTTTTGTATTGTAGAAAAAATACGCAAGCAGGTTCTGTATGGAAGTGCTTGCGCGACTGGCAGTTCACATCTGAGTGGTTTCCTCATCTTCCTTTAAAGCAAATCACACTTGAGAGTTTTAACGCGGTAACAGGTTGCTACATGTTGTATTCCTCGTGTAATTCCACTCTGAGCAAATATGCCTTTTGCAATCTGCTGCCACAAACTGCAGTGCAGTTTCAGAATTTTTCATTGGGTAAATTTTAAGGAAAACACTCAAATTCATTAGTCTGTATGTACCCTAATTTTTAAAAGGCAACTGAATATTACTCCCCATTAGGATCAGACTGAAAACAGAAATGAAAGAGGCTGTTTCATCCCAGCAACCGCGTCCGGCGGAAAATTCCCAGGAGAGAACAGGGCGCAGATCCGCGGCCGGTTAGAACAAAAGGGGACATGACCGGTGTTTTGTTCGGTCGCGCTTCATCGGATGCGTCTTGGCGACGTAAAATATGCCCGCGACTGAGGGAAACTTGATGATGAATGACAAGTGATTTATCTAAATTGTTACAATCTCATACGGAAAGTAAGATTATGGGTTTTAGTTTAAAACTTTTCCTTTAATATATCGTGAAACATCAGCAGAAGTTTACAAACATACAAAACTGTTGACTGAAAGTTCATCTTATGCAATTATTCCCCCTTCGCAGTAAAATTTTTAAGCTAATGGCTTCCTTCCCTGTATGTGAAGTTTGTTGTCTGTACTCTGAAAATCTAAGAGAGAAGTCATGATCATCGGCCATCTGTCATTCTTTCTGCCATCTCTTGGGCCGACGGCGTAAATGTGTAGGCAGAGGCCGTGAGAAGCTTTCTAAAGGGTGGCATGTCACTGCACCAAAATAACGCTTGTTGCTACATGTAGTGAGAGTCTGTCTTGGGAGTTGTTGTACACTAGGGCTCCGAGAAGCCGTAATGGAGGATCCGGTAACATATGTATTTAGACACTTGAATCCTTTTGCGAAGGAACCAAGCCAATGAGCCGCCTCCGAGCGTGCGAGGAGGCCAACCGACGGGATAAACGGAAGGTTTCGTGGAGTCGCCGGCCTCGGGGGTGCAGCTCGGGAGGAAAGTTTACGGTGAGGCTGAAAACCTTCGCGCCCAGGAAAAAAAGACCAGAAGAAGCAAGAAACTAGTCATTTTTTACGGCTTATGCAAATTTCGATTGCAAAGATCAGAGATACAGGTTTTTGCATGGAAAATGAGAGGAAAAGAAGAAGGCAGAGGCGGAGGAGACGCTGCAGAAGATGTATTTCCCCCCACGATGGGCATCGGCGGGTGCGAATTATGCGTCTTGAGTCATGATGAGAAAATAGAAAATTTCACTTGCTGAGTCTCACGTTTATTTGTCATAGGATTGGTTTCTCTGATTATCGTCTTTCGCCTTTATCATCATTTTATCATTCTCACTCGTTTTCCTGATTACCAACGAGCACGCAGTAAACATTTGTAAATCATGAATGCAGATGATACGTTTATATATTTTCCAGAGAGATAAGGGTCGTCGTTATTAGGATCTTACAGCAAATAAACAAAATTAAACAAACAATTAACAAAAATGCAAGAATCGTAAAGGAGTGGATAAAATATAAACACAGGCAGGAGAAAAGAGAAGAAATGAGAACTAGGTGTTTGTACTTACTTTCCCATCTTTTCGAGCAAGACGTTAGAAATTACAACACCAAAAAGCATTTCGTGAGCGGTTTGTTCACAGACCCGGATCGCT
>NC_051413.1:16018354-16018522 GCF_015228065.2 Penaeus monodon
ATAACTTAAAAGCACTTAAATTTATTTAAGCATATATCGACTATACTGGAGCCTATTTTTTCACTACCGGAGATTGCAGTGCCTTTTTCCGCCATAAGACAACTTTTAGTAACCATCAGAACGTTTCAGATGGGAAGTAACGCTAAGGATAATGCTACAACTTATACA
>NC_051413.1:16020395-16020585 GCF_015228065.2 Penaeus monodon
CTCAAGGATGCCGCAGGCAGCGAAACTACTCATCCGCCTTTGCTATAGCAGCAGAGATACCTAGAACCCTTATGACATGGACACTCATGCGCTTATTGGGGACAGACAATAACCGGTGGTGTTCAAGTGAGAAGAATTTGGGGGCATTTCCTCCACACCCTGGGTCCTTAGAGCTCAAGTTGCTCATCAA
>NC_051413.1:16021309-16021955 GCF_015228065.2 Penaeus monodon
CTCAGCACTTGATTTACGGGATCCTGTGTGCATGACCGCCAAGCAGAAAGACTAAAGCGGTGTTCGTGCCTCAAGATCTACCTGATGACGCGGCGAACAATACAGATCATGTAATATCTGATGAATTATTGATCGAACACATACGCACTGTTTAGCCTCGTATGTATAATCAGATAATAGCAACTGTCATTCAGTAAAGCTTGCTGCTCAGAGCTATTTGTTTGCGTCTGCACGACAGCCTCGAGCTCGCGCGGGCCCGGGAAGGACGATTCCGTCTGAAGCCTTTTACCCGTTTGTTGTTGCCTTTCCCTCCACATGGATTTTCTTTCTTATTCATTCTTCCTCATTTTTCTCTTCCCTTTTAATTTTCCCTGATCCCCTTTCTCTGAAACAGCTAATTAGTTTTGAGTTCCCGTTCTTTTTGTCCTTTTTACTTTCACTTGCTCTCTACCATATCCATCCTGGTTTCTCAACCGGCATCGGATGAGTGAGCCAATCGCCGCGAATCTCGATGATATATGTAACAGCTCTTTGGATGAGGTGGTTCGAGCAGCCCCCCCCCCCCCAATTGCTTCCTCCTTCCGATGGGTGAGCCCTGGGGGACACCCCTTCCCTGGTCTCCTCTTCTTCAATCCGTTTTGCATAC
>NC_051413.1:16025318-16025724 GCF_015228065.2 Penaeus monodon
GCTACTATGAAACGCTGAGTTGAGGAAGTAACATACGTAGTTATCTTGTTAGGATTTATATTTCTTGTACTCAAACCTGATATTCTGTTCATTAAAAAACTATCAATGACATTCAGATTCCATTGATCATAACTGCACTGGCGGGCGGCGAATTATTGCAATGATGATGAAATTGATAGTGATGTGAAGGAACAGCATGAGTTGATTTTTTTCCAGCGTATGAGTGAGATGCATCGACGTGCATCGCTCGCCGTCAGCATGCGCGTGCACCCTTGGCGTCGTAGCAGCTGCTCCTCGAAATTAGAAGTCTTCCCAGCGGCGTCTTATGGGCGGGGGAGGGGGAAGGGGAGGGGGCAGCGTCGCTTGGGGTCGATGATGAGGCGCGAGTGGACAGGGTGGAGGGGTA
>NC_051413.1:16025904-16026051 GCF_015228065.2 Penaeus monodon
ATCATACTTGCGTAAAATCATAAATGCTTATGCGTGTGCGTATTTGCAAAAGGAGCATTGTTCGCGACAGAGCGCTCGGCTGCGGTCGGGCCGCACGCGTAACCTTAAAGTATGTCTTCGGAACATCTGGGAAAACACGCACGTTAA
>NC_051413.1:16027888-16028393 GCF_015228065.2 Penaeus monodon
GGAATATTGTGCCACTAGCTACCTGGGTCGATGTCGTCGCTCTTAGTCACTAGAGAAACGTAAACATATATACACATCATTAAATTTTCTGTCTGCAATGCTCTATTATTCTCTCTCATTTTCTTTCCTCCTGATGACTCGGCTAAAACTAATTTAGCAAAAGGTATCAGTGATAAACTGGGGGCATTTTGGCATCCACGACAGTTCCCGGAAGGCGAGTCCTCCCTGGAAAAGTCTAATGAAGCAACACATTTTCTTGAGAAATGGGTAACGGACTGCAGGATGCCGCATTACTTATGGTATCATTTATCAAATTTCTATTCTGTAATTCACTACAACATATAACTGCTTTCGCGCAGTGGATAATAAAAAAAAAATCACAAAACTATCGGACATGTAACACTAAGAAAGCCTGTTGAACTTTGTTGTGATTGGTTGATATTCACGAAAAATTATCAATTTCAACTACAAGGGGCCTCTAGTGGCCAGGTGCGACGAATGCCGA
>NC_051413.1:16028877-16029092 GCF_015228065.2 Penaeus monodon
AAACAAAATTACTGATGTTAACAATAATATTAACTCCGAAAGCAGTGTCACTGACTTGTTTAACGACACAACCATTGACGAGCATGACAGTATGATGGTGGAGACAGTGATGATACTTTTGTATTGAATAAAAATATATTAGGAAAGGAAATACAAATGATGATGGCGGTGGCAATGATGATCTCACTTTCTCTTTCTTTCTGTCTGCCTTTCAG
>NC_051413.1:16029206-16029686 GCF_015228065.2 Penaeus monodon
ACACACACATCTTTCACCATTCATCAAATGTCTATTAGGAAGTATTACGATAAAACATGAAAAAGATACATTTGATGTTTCAGTGGACGACACAGATTTAATCAGAATAGTTACTTCTTGAATAAACCCACTGACAAAGAGAAACGAGGGCAAGAAAAAGACGGGAAATATTTGTGAAAAAAGTGAAGGGAAAGTGTAAGTGTTGGCTCTACAATAGAAAATAGTCTGCAGACTCTGCATTCAGGGGAAACTTGTGCATATCGATTGTCTGCGGGAAATTCTTCACTCTGCTCACCGGTGTTGCAATGCTCGAGTGTATAAAAGGTGTGAGCGCGCGCGGAACGCCACACCAACGACACATCTCACACACGCAACATGGTCAGTGCATCGTCAGAGTTTTCATGAGAATATCCTCTTCTTTTCACTTGCCAATCTAGTCACGTATCTATTAGCTGTTGACACCCTGATCCTCCTTCATTG
>NC_051413.1:16029738-16030758 GCF_015228065.2 Penaeus monodon
TGAGATTTGTGATTTGAAATGAAAGTGACCAAGCAAGAATCTGCTGCTTTTGTCTGTGGTTTGCTTGCAGCAAATTGAAATGTATTACGAATGTTTGCCACGGTGTCTCTGCCACAGGGGCGGCTTCTCCTGGGGGCGGCGATCGCCCTGCTGGTGGCCTCATGCCTCGCCAGCTACGGAGCAGGAGCCGCGGGCGGAGGCGGAGGAGGCAGCGGCGACAGCCACGCCGGAGCAAGTGGCGGTCAGAGTGGGTGCAACGATGGCAAAGGAGCGGCGTCCGGAGGAGGAAGTGGAGGCGGTGGATATGGCGGTTCCTCTGGAGGCGGAAGTGGAGGCGGTGGATACGGCGGTTCCTCTGGAGGCGGAAGTGGAGGAGGTGGATACGGCGGTTCCTCTGGAGGTGGAGGAGGAAGTAGAGGCGGTGGATACGGCGGATCCTCTGGAGGTGGAAGTGGAGGAGGTGGATACAGCGGTTCTTCTGGAGGTGGAAGTGGAGGAGGTGGATACGGCGGTTCCTCTGGAGGTGGAGGAGGAAGTGGAGGCGGTGGATACGGCGGTTCCTCCGGAGGTGGAGGTGGAGGAGGTGGATACGGCGGATCCTCTGGAGGTGGAGGAGGAAGTGGAGGCGGTGGATACGGCGGTTCCTCTGGAGGTGGAAGTGGAGGGGGTGGATACGGCGGATCCTCTGGAGGTGGAGGAGGAAGTGGAGGCGGTGGATACGGCGGTTCTTCTGGAGGAGGAAGTGGAGGAGGTGGATACGGCGGATCCTCCGGAGGTGGAGGTGGAAGCACCGGAGGTGGAGGTGGAGGAGGTGGATACGGCGGCCCCGGAGGTGGAGGGGAAGTGGAGGAGGTGGATACGGCGGTTCCTCCGGAGGTGGAGGTGGAGGCACCAGCAGCTACAGCGACTACTCGCGGGGCGACTCCCGCAGCAGCTACAGCGACTACACAGGCGGGCGCGATGGAGGCAGCAGCAGCTACAGCAGCTACCCCGGGGGGCGCGGCGGCCTGCCCTCGGCCG
>NC_051413.1:16030830-16032977 GCF_015228065.2 Penaeus monodon
TGAGTGATACATACACCCCTCCTTCGGGAGGTGGAGGAGGTGGAGTGAGTGATACATACACACCTCCTTCGGAAGGTGGAGTGAGTGATACATACACACCTCCTTCGGGAGGTGGAGTGAGTGATACATACATACCTCCTTCGGGAGATGGAGGAGGTGGAGTGAGTGATACATACACACCTCCTTCGGGAGGTGGAGTGAGTGATACATACACACCTCCTTCGGGAGGTGGAGTGAGTGATACATACACCCCTCCTTCGGGAGGTGGAGTGAGTGATACATACACACTCCCTTCGGGAGGTGGAGTGAGTGATACATACACACCTCCTTCGGGAGGTGGAGTGAGTGATACATACACGCCTCCTTCGGGAGGTGGAGTGAGTGATACATACACACCCCCTGCGGGAGGTGGAGTGAGTGATACATACACGCCTCCTTCGGGAAGTGGAGTGAGTGATACATACACACCTCCTTCGGAAGATGAAGGAAATGCAGGAGGTGGAGCTAGTGGTGGATACAAGCCTCCTTCTGGAGGTGGAGGAGGTGGAGTTAGCAGTGGATACAAGCCTCCTTCTGGAGGTGGAGGAGGTGGAGTTAGCAGTGGATACAAGCCTCCTTCTGGAAGTGGAGGAGGTGGAATTAGCAGTGGATACACGCCTCCTTCTGCAGGTAGAGGAGGTGGAGTTAGCAGTGGATACAAGCCTCCTTCTGGAGGTGGAGGAGGTGGAGTTAGCAGTGGATACAAGCCTCCTTCTGCAGGTGGAGGAGGTGGAGTTAGCAGTGGATACAAGCCTCCTTCTGGAGGTGGAGGAGGTGGAGTTAGCAGTGGATACACGCCTCCTTCTGGAAGTGGAGGAGGTGGAGTTAGCAGTGGATACAAGCCTCCTTCTGCAGGTGGAGGAGGTGGAATTAGCAGTGGATACACGCCTCCTTCTGGAGGTGGAGGAAGTGGAGTTAGCAGTGGATACAAGCCTCCTTCTGGAGGTGGAGGAGGTGGAGTGAGTGGTGGATACAAGCCTCCTTCTGGAGGTGGAGTGAGTGGTGGATACACGCCTCCTTCTGGAGGTGGAGGAGGTGGAATTAGCAGTGGATACAAGCCTCCTTCTGGAGGTGGAGGAGGTGGAGTGAGTGGTGGATACAAGCCTCCTTCTGGAGGTGGAGGAGGTGGAGTTAACAGTGGATACAAGCCTCCTTCTGCAGGTGGAGGAGGTGGAGTTAGCAGTGGATACACGCCTCCTGCAGGTGGAGGAGGTGGAGTTAGCAGTGGATACAAGCCTCCTTCTGCAGGTGGAGGAGGTGGAGTTAGCAGTGGATACAAGCCTCCTTCTGCAGGTGGAGGAGGTGGAGTTAGCAGTGGATACAAGCCTCCTTCTGGAGGTGGAGGAAGTGGAGTGAGTGGTGGATACAAGCCTCCTGGAAGTGGAGGAGGTGGAGTTAGCAGTGGATACAAGCCTCCTTCTGGAGGTGGAGGAGGTGGAGTTATCAGTGGATACACGTCTCCTTCTGGAGGTGGAGGAGATGGAGTGAGTGGTGGATACAAGCCTCCCTCAGGTGTGTCCAGGGATTGCAAATCTGGATCTGGAGGTACTGGTGGATACGGCCCTTCCGGAGGAGGAAGTGGATATAAAGCTCCCGTTTCCGGAGGTGGGGTGGGAAGTGCCACTTATAAATATATTCCGCCTCCGTCAGTGCGGGGATACGGGAGCTCCTATGCCGGGGTTGAAGGAGCGGCTGGTTCTTCTGCTGGATGCACAAGTTCGTCGGCTGGCGTAGGAGCCACTCCTGGAGGCTTTTCTGGCCGCGGGGCTGAGCAGGGAAACGGAGCAGGCGGGAGAGTGTATAAATCATTTTCAAGCAGAAGTCCTGTCCGAAATGCCCTTGCGTCCCTGCTTGATATAAGCAAGAGCAGCGCTGAAGAGATTAGCAGTTACGTCAGCATAGAATAAGGACTCCGCCATCGCCTTGCTTTTGTCTGGAAAGTGAGGTTAAGTAATCATTCAATTTACTCTTTAGATCCATATGAATGCTTAGTGTATTTTCTTTGTTATGTATTTATGTATATCCTTGTGCTAATGATTTGTAATATATTGTTAAATTATAGATAATAACAAAGTTTTAATTTTATTAACCTTGTTAGCATTACGTAA
>NC_051413.1:16033173-16033597 GCF_015228065.2 Penaeus monodon
GTAACGCTCGTCCTTTTCGGTGAGGAGAGGACCATCTACATCCTAGTTTATGGAGAATGGGGATGAAATGTAGAGAAGAAAAGTTGTGAGGTTAGGAAGTGTGTACGCAAGTGGCTAATCTAGCTCGGAATGTTCTGCCACAGTGAGGGCAAGTTAACGAGCCTGGGCTGACTGGCAGGGTTGGCTGGGTTCTCTGCTGCTCTTTCCTAGCATTACGCTTTCTTTTGGCTACATCAATGCACGCGGATCCATAGGCACTGGTCTCACGTGTTACGAGCGATCTCCATGCAGGACGATCAGCGGCTAGATCTTTCCAGCGGTCAGGGTCAATTTATAGCTGACTTGAGGGAGCCCTTCAAAGGGAACTTTGGTCTACCTCTTGAGCGTGAGCCCAAAGTGAGCTCTCCAAAGAGGAGCTGCTTTA
>NC_051413.1:16033685-16033820 GCF_015228065.2 Penaeus monodon
CTCTCTCCAAGACTTCTGTAACTGAAATGCGATCCTGCCACCAGATCTTCTGCCTTTTCTCATGATAGTCCACGATTCCGCAGCACAGAGCAGACTGGTGAGCACTACAGCCTTGTACACCATGAGTTTTGTGCG
>NC_051413.1:16034906-16035126 GCF_015228065.2 Penaeus monodon
CTCTGACGGTCAGTGAGGAGAGTAGTTCTTTCAGCAATGTAAACAGGAGATGAGCTAGAAGACCGTGGACAATATATTTCCTTCACAGCACTGTAGAACTCCTTCATCCTGTGTGTGTTTGCATCTCTTGAAATTTTGCTTGAAGCCACTTGTTCTGTATTATGTAAAGCTTCTTTTGCACTGTGCTTCTAATGTGAGTGAAGGCTTCTTTGGCTGAGAG
>NC_051413.1:16035199-16035476 GCF_015228065.2 Penaeus monodon
TTTTTGTTGGTTTTCTTGGAGGTGGTGTAGATGATTTGATGGAAGGAATACCAGCTCTTCTCAGTGTCATCAGAAATATGGATGCCATTGACATGCCTTTCGATTTCTCTTGTTTGCGTTGATGTGCTTTGGCATCTTCTTGCCTTGGGGGCAGTGTTTTGCTTTAACACTTAACTTTTGCTTTGAGATGATGAGACGATCATCTGTTCAAAATTTAGTGCCACAGAGGGATTTGGTCACTTTCATATCTTGTCTGTCTGTCCTGAAGGTGGGTGGT
>NC_051413.1:16035622-16036216 GCF_015228065.2 Penaeus monodon
TATGACAAGAGCCCATGTCCTGTGGTCTTTACCTACACATGCAATAAAGTCTCCAAAAAGGAAAGCTTCTCATTCTTTGGCAAAGAGCTTGGCTTTGATATACTCTGCATTGGTCAAAGTTGGTGCACACAAGCTGATGATAGTAGCAGTTTTGCCTCTTGCAATCAACAGCTTCAATGTCATGATTTGGTCACTGATGCCCTGAGGGAATGATGCAAACTTCTTCACGAGGTCGTTCTTGATAGCAAAACTGACTCCTGCCTCTCTCCTCTCTCCTGCAGGACGTCTGTGTCAAAAGATGGTATATACAGCGCCATTTTCAGTGAATTGTCCTTCTTCAGAGAACCTGGCTTCGCTCAATGCAGCGATGTCATTGCTGTACCTTTTGAGTTCAAGACAAACAATTGTCATCATCCTCTGGGATCTGTCAGATTCAGTGGAGTCAATAAGTTAGCGCACATTCCATGCACCTACAGTCAGTGGAGTTGTCTTTATTTTCTTTTTCTTTTGTTTGCCTTGATCGCTGGTATGGGATTCCAACCAGCCATGGTGTGCTGGGCAGGACTGGGGGAGGCAAGCATTGCTTAGGGCACC
>NC_051413.1:16036709-16036873 GCF_015228065.2 Penaeus monodon
CCCTATTTGGGCCATAGTTGGCAACAAAAGCTAGTGCTTCCCATCAGAGTAACCCCAGCCGTGGGAGTAGGGCTATTAAAGTGGGTCACTCCAAAATCGCCCAAAACATCTGCCTGCCAAGGCAGATGCCTCACAGCTGGATGCAGTTTACCGTCATGTCTAGA
>NC_051413.1:16038262-16038340 GCF_015228065.2 Penaeus monodon
CTTTCAGACTAAAGCCGCTTCCACACCGGGGTGGCACATACGTGGCACGCCACCTGGAAATGAACATACAGAAACATA
>NC_051413.1:16038635-16038864 GCF_015228065.2 Penaeus monodon
GAGGGTAACCCCGCGCAGCCTTGCAGGAGGAAACAATGGGAGATGTGCCTGCTCTTGTGCACAACTACTTCCAGACAATGAACCAACTAACATCACGTTTGTACAAAATGTGAGGAAATAAGATTTGTATGATTCATCACCGCAATACGATAAATATATATTTAGTGTTAGAATTATCATAATATATTTCTTTATATGTATTTTCAGGATACTGGAACAAGTTTGCCTC
>NC_051413.1:16039224-16039326 GCF_015228065.2 Penaeus monodon
GGTGTGTTTGCTTGTCTTTTCTTTTGTGCATATTTCCTTTGGCTTTTCGCTTATTTTCTCTTTGTTTTGCTTGTTTTTTGGGGGGGATATTTATTTTGATTA
>NC_051413.1:16045101-16045988 GCF_015228065.2 Penaeus monodon
GTTGAAACGGCACTGCTTCACTGTGTTATGATCATTTTCCTTCAGAGCCATATTTGAAGGATCAGGCTGACGTTGTACTTGTGTTGAACCTAGATGTCCATTTTGGAAGTTTGCTAATTTCCTCCTACTCTTCGGCTTGTTTTCTCTTCTGTGCTACACTTGAGACATCAGGTTAGTTTCGTGTCTGCACAGTAGGTGATTCACCTGGAAACAACTTCAGGGCCAAGGGATGAATTATATATATCTGATTGCGACAAGGCCTAGTTATTCAAATATTCTGCGTATAAAAGGAACAAATCTTTCCTTACATTATATTTCAGTGTTTATTTTTTATATTTATCTATGTTTCACAACACTGAATTTATAAGCCCTGGCTTCATCTCTGTCTATATGTACATTAAAAATTTATCTGATCTTCTTTAAACATCTTTCTTCCGACATTACAAACTACCGATGTCTGGTCGTTATTACTGCACCGTAAATTTGTAATCTTGAAGAATTGGTACATGGTTACCCTACAAGTGTTCTATTAAATTTAATTTTCAGTCTATAAAAAGCACTGACATGCGAATATTTTCTTATTTTGTTTTAACTCCAAGCGAGCTGAAGTGCCATTAACGTAACTTACGCTTTTACTTTATTTAGGAGCACGTGAACTCCATACATCTACGTGCACGTTAGGTCGCAGAGGTGACCGTGATGCTAAATCATAAGCAAATGCAAATGTCTACTTGTAACGCAATAACAATTATCAATAGTTTACAGTATAGTATTTATTTACTGAAAGCAAGTCACAATATACAGAAATTAGCATGAAGTCAATGTGCTTGTGGACATATGCTCATGGGCATACTGGGCTATTGCTCAGCGTGCCCATGAGTTAAAAC
>NC_051413.1:16046009-16046121 GCF_015228065.2 Penaeus monodon
CAACATAATCTGTACCATGAATCAGTATGGAATAGTATCTGTTGAATATAGCTGACATTTCAGGCAAACTGTTCAAAGAAAATGAACAATAGGTATAACTAAAAGGAATTAT
>NC_051413.1:16047069-16047170 GCF_015228065.2 Penaeus monodon
GTGGCAAGGGATATACAATGTCTTCGGTTCTCCCTTTTACGTAGTAGATAGGAACATGATAACTGTATGCATATTAATGGAGCAAATGTTGCGTCGCAATC
>NC_051413.1:16047901-16047973 GCF_015228065.2 Penaeus monodon
GTGCATGAGTATGAATGCACACATTCATATCCACGCAATGTGCGTACGAATTTAAACGGATTTGTTGGGTAA
>NC_051413.1:16051013-16051274 GCF_015228065.2 Penaeus monodon
ATATATCATTGTAGCTACAAGATAGCCATGGTTACATTCGAATAATGTCCAGGTCATATGACTTTTCTCACGAGCGCTGAGTGAGTGTTCGTGCAGCTTTCACGTCGCTCATCTCTCGCCTGTGCTGTGCGGAGGCATGACAAGGCAAGTCTTTTTTAAGCTCTCTAATTACTTTGTGATTCACCCTCTATTTCTCTCTCCAGGTGCGTTATTTAGAAATGTCCTGAATGACGCGCAAGTTATGAGAGGTGTTTTTTACAC
>NC_051413.1:16051571-16052107 GCF_015228065.2 Penaeus monodon
TGTTCCTGTATAGCTTAACCTATGGATAAAGAATGGAATTTTATGCGAGTAAAACAAGTAGCGAAAAGCATAAACCCCGGCCTTTGGTTTTGGAAAGTTGGCGAGATAAACAGAGGAGCCGCGGGTGATATCGCTCGCGCGGCACGTGTAAGTAAACCCATGTTTGCTTCTACCGGCATCATCAGCGGCATCGCGTAAAGGAGAGGAGAGGTAAGAACACCAAAGGATTCTAGCAGCGAGTTGAAAATAGAAAGCTTTTCTCCTTTGCACTGGTCGCAGTAGAGTTCCTGATCGTAGGACTCCTGCCGCGCCCCTAATGTCTGGGGACTACACGGGAACATGCAAAGCAACGCAGCATACTTGGAAACTCACAGGCAGTTACATATATTTGTGGATGTTATACTGAGTAACGACGGAAGGGTTTGCTTACGAAAACATTTTGCTGTAGTTGATAACGTCACACCTGAGCTAAGAGTTATAAGTAAATTATAGATTTTTTATTCTATGAAGTATATACAATTCTTAATTGCTATTCA
>NC_051413.1:16052651-16052867 GCF_015228065.2 Penaeus monodon
AAAATGAAACAGTGATGATGGTGATTGAGATAAAGAAAAACAATAGCGCAAGAAATGTAACTGCGAAACTAAACATTAGTTACATAATAAACCCCATCGCAAGATACATTCACGTATCATGACATGCGTATTACAAAACTACTCTTGTGCTTTAGGGTTGCTACTCTCTGTAGTATGGCGAAAACATACGCACTGGTAAGTATATATTTTGGAATG
>NC_051413.1:16053035-16053201 GCF_015228065.2 Penaeus monodon
ATGCGTGGTGTATGTAAACACACACACATAGCAGGTGTGTGTGAAAGCTTCTGACAAAGAAAATCATTGAGGACTTCGTGAAATAGGTGGGACAGATACCCGTTCGAAGTAAAATAATCAGTGAAATACATAGCTTCAGTGTGAAAATTGGTCCATGGAAAACAAA
>NC_051413.1:16054104-16054362 GCF_015228065.2 Penaeus monodon
CAGTTTTCAGGGCTTGAAAATGGCTCTATACAAGCTGTATCAGCTTTCACAAGTGGCGAGGATCGCTATATTTCGGAATGGCCAAACGCTTGACGGCCGCAGCACTCTCGGTCGGCGAGAGAAGGCGGGCGCCTGGAAGTTTCTCTGTGAATGAAAAGCTCTGTGTACACAATCCGGAAAGCGACAGCCTGTTATCAATAACACTGATTGTAAAACTGATCACGTTCACTCACGCATGGGTACTTTAAGGTAATCCTA
>NC_051413.1:16054507-16054763 GCF_015228065.2 Penaeus monodon
ATTAACGATAAGATATACTATTACATCTTGATTATGATAATCTTGATTAAAGCGGCAACAATAACAACAATAATCTTATCAATGATTATGTCAGACACAATAGAGATTATTGTGGCAATGAGGATACTTCTAATGATATCAATAACAGTGAAAATTATGATGACAGTAACATCAAATATAATGGCAATGGCCATGATTATTATGGTACTTATGCAAATGGGCAATGTTCAGGAAGTAAACTGTAGTATCTAAAAAG
>NC_051413.1:16055819-16056224 GCF_015228065.2 Penaeus monodon
TATTCCCTGACAGTTTATTCGCAACCGAGATGAACGACGGAGATCTGCCGCGTCAGCGCCCGTTGCTTTCGCAGTCGCCGCCTCCGTCTCTGCGCCGGTTAATGGCTGGATGCTCAGTGACAAGTGATGCCACGTTCTCCTCTCCTCACTCTCCCTTTCAGCCTCCGGGAGGCTTTCCGCCTCAACTTGATGCTTCGAGTTGACAGAACGAACTGCTCCAGGGAATGCGTGTGCTCATCAGTTTTCCATGAAAGAAATCTTGTATGTTGCAGTGCCACTCACTAATATATAGTGTAAGATCGTCATGCCTGGCACTTGGTTGTTGAAACTCTTACATATTCGTGAATATTAACCAGTCATAAAAAAAAAATTATCTGGCCGTTAAAAGAAATGTGCTAATACAAC
>NC_051413.1:16056271-16056525 GCF_015228065.2 Penaeus monodon
ATAGTGACGGAGAACCCGTCAATCAAGCATCTCTTCTGAATACGGAAGATGAAAGCTGATGAGAAGGTCCACCAGACAGTCTGCACTCGTGATTTAGGATCTGATGATGAAATGACTGACTTGACTTATTTGCATGAATGTCTGCTTTTGGTTAGGTATATCTATGGCGAACGTTATTCACAGTTCTATCAGCAGTGTCCTTTGAGGAAATGCAGAGGCTAGTATTAACGTGCTTCACTGACAGAGGTTCCACA
>NC_051413.1:16056985-16057164 GCF_015228065.2 Penaeus monodon
CTAATGAAATCACGAATTATCATACGTGACTTGACAAATACTTTCTCCCGCCCCCATTCTGTTTAGTGTAATCATAAACTAATACAATAACAGAAAAGGCAATGAGTAAACATGGCCTATAAATAGTGAATGCAGAATGATGTGAAAGACTTATTAACAAATCAATAAGCAGTTTATCA
>NC_051413.1:16057519-16058185 GCF_015228065.2 Penaeus monodon
CAACAACATCGTCCTTTCACGTGCCTCTTCGGCGTCCGAGCGTATGGCAACGAAGATGACGCGGCATCTCAGCGCGACTTCGTCAGCACTCTCCTTGGCAGGGAGAGTTCTCCGATGAGGCCCAATCACTATTCAACGATACCGTATATCCCTTGCAAATGACTAGGGAACTGATAATGTTGCGGACGATTGCGCCTTGAAAAGTAAGATAAAAACTGATTTCTACATCACGATAAATAGTGCTGGCTAATGGATTTGATTCTTATTTGTTAAAGAATGGATGGAAGACTGGCACCAGTCTGTTTTGAGAACATTATTATGATTACAACAGCCTCCAGTGGAAACGATGACGGTTGCAATGATGGTGCTAGAAACAAAAAGATGATGTGGACAATGATGACCAACATTACGAAAAGTTATAACTGTTGTCAGTAAGCAGAGAAATAATGTAAGATTGATGGTAATGGTATTAATAATCTTGATAACAAAAGGGATAAATAACCGTTGCGAATGATGAAGCAACAATAATACTGGCAATATAAAAAAACGAAAGAGTGAGACAGACATCTGAAATTACATTAATGGTAACAATGAATCAGAAATA
Source organism: Penaeus monodon (assembly GCF_015228065.2). NCBI lineage: Eukaryota > Metazoa > Arthropoda > Malacostraca > Decapoda > Penaeidae > Penaeus > Penaeus monodon. The sequence goes on from NC_051413.1 coordinate 16,058,124, forward strand.
TTTCATAAGTAATAACAACATCGACATTACCAATAACATTAATAAATATTATAATCTAGCAA
>NC_051413.1:16058232-16058626 GCF_015228065.2 Penaeus monodon
AAATAAAACCTACATCAGTAATGGTAGAGTTATAACAAAATATTGATGGCCAGCAATGGTAATTTTGATGATAGATAATGTTCATAGTAACAGCAATGATATTTACATAAAATAGAAATACAATAAAAGCAAAAACACTGGTATGAAAAACGTGAAAATCTATCTAATACAAAGCTATAATCCTAATCAGAGAATGGATACTAAACGTCATGACAATGAAATAACAATCATAAAGATTAGAATGAATATGATGCTAATGCTAGTTCTGTTTTCGTGAATACTGAAGTAATAAAGACAATCACAATGAAGATGATGAGAATAATGTTAGATAAGTATGTTAATTGCATCTTTATTAATTATGTTATCTTTATTATCTTAGCATTATTAAGACTAC
>NC_051413.1:16058682-16059260 GCF_015228065.2 Penaeus monodon
CAAAATTACTGATACTACAGATTAGACTACCATTGTCGGCTAGCCCCTTGCGGCATTCTACCACAGCCGTGTGGGGCAACTGAGACAAACACAGATAAAGACTCCTGTGGTCAACGAACGTGAGTGGGATCAGGCTAACAGAATTCGGCAGCCTCGGCGAAAATGGAGACTTTCACTCCTTTTGAAGTCGCCTCGAAAAAAGAGAGATTCTGTAGGCTCTTTCACTTTCAGGCAATACAATTTCTTGTTTTCAACACTCACGCGTTTCATTGCCTTTTCTTCATCTGTCACTTCTCAAGCTTGCTCCTCGACATCTCCCTTGCGATCGATCACCAACTGGGCAAAATGGCCCTTGCATGCCTTCCTCGGGGACATTTCTGCATTTTTTTTTTTACCATGACACGGTCCGGAATACTCGATACCTACTAACCCTTTGCACCTTAACAACCAATAAGGTTATGATAAGGTTTATCTGTCTTGCATACGTAGGACGGCACGCACTTTGGGCTCTAGGCCTCTGAGCCTCATTCTGCATTCTCTTTAGGTGGTATTCACTGACATAAACACACATGTATATC
>NC_051413.1:16071436-16071704 GCF_015228065.2 Penaeus monodon
AACATTTAACATCTTGAGGTTTGCTGCTTTATGGTAGCAAACCATCTTTCACAGCAAAGATCTTTCACAATATATAAAAAAAGAACTTACGTTATCGTCAACAGAAATCACGTGAAATTCTGCTGTATACTGATGAAACAAGATCTATATTTATGTCTTCTGTTGCCTTGTTGCGATGTCGTCTCTTTCAACACTGGCTGCTTCTGCAACCAGCAACGTGCGTTCAGGAGTCGAGTCAAAAGGTCTGGGGATCTCTCCATTTCTCGAT
>NC_051413.1:16072427-16072700 GCF_015228065.2 Penaeus monodon
TGTCACGAAATGCACAGCAACTAACAGTGGCAGATGCACACGCATATAAATGAATATGTAAACAGAAACATACATGCATGTTTATTCAGATAAACAGAAACACACAGATATAAGAGTAAGTGACAGGTGAAAGGAAAACTATTATTCAGCAAATAACAAACTCTCATGTGAACACCTAAGCGCAGGTAATCCTGGAGCGGCACCTCCAGCCCAGTATAAAAGCGCGGTCCCGCCAGGCCGCCCACCACACAGCCCGCGTCCGACCCGCAGCAT
>NC_051413.1:16074113-16075659 GCF_015228065.2 Penaeus monodon
GATTCCGACTGTGAAATTCATATTTCCAGTGGCTGACAATCTCTGGAATGACAAAAGCTCTACATTACATGTTTTATAGTCAGATGTGTTATGATGTTTTTTTCAGTAAAATCTATCCTAGAACATTTAGAGATTGAACTTGCTAAGCTAAGACATGTATTGCATACTTATTGAAAAAAAATATATATATTCTTTCAATTATAAATTATTGTTGTTTCGTGATAGTCAAAAATGATAAATAAGATAGTATGGAAAATGAAATAGTTTATACAGACTGCATTATACTATATCTTTATCAAAATACGTAAAATTTAAGCCAAATAGGAAGCAATTTAGCATCGTAGCAACATGACGCGATGCCGTGACCTTGTTCTGACGGGAGTCCGTGGTTTCAGAGACGACTACTGGCGTGGGCCTTGCTCGGCCTTCTGGCTGCCTCCATCCTGGCAGACGGCGGAGGCCACGGAGGCTCATCGCGCGGCGGAGGCGGAGGAGGCGGAGGCGCAATGTATGGGTCGTCTGGAGGCAGTAGAGGAGGGGGAGGAGGTGGATACGGCGGTTCCTCCGGAGGTGGAGGCGGTGGAGGAGGAAGTGGATACGGCGGTTCCTCCGGAGGTGGAAGTGGAGGAGGTGGATACGGCGGTTCCTCTGGAGGTGGAGGAGGAGGAGGTGGATACGGCGGTTCCTCTGGAGGTGGAAGTGGAGGAGGTGGATACGGCGGTTCCTCTGGAGGTGGAGGAGGAGGAGGTGGATACGGCGGATCCTCCGGAGGAGGAAGTGGAGGAGGTGGATACGGCGGTTCTTCTGGAGGTGGAGGAGGTGGAGGAATGTATGGTGGATCATCTGGAGGAGGTGGAAGTGGAGGAGGTGGATACGGCGGTTCTTCTGGAGGTGGAGGAGGTGGAGGAATGTATGGTGGATCACCTGGAGGAGGTGGAAGTGGAGGAGGTGGATACGGCGGATCCTCCGGAGGTGGAGGAGGAAGTGGAGGAGGTGGATACGGAGGATCCTCCGGAGGTGGAAGTGGAGGAGGTGGATACGGCGGATCCTCCGGAGGTGGAGGAGGAAGTGGAGGCGGTGGATACGGCGGTTCCTCTGGAGGTGGAAGTGGAGGCGGTGGATACGGCGGATCCTCTGGAGGTGGAGGAAGTGGAGGCGGTGGATACGGCGGTTCCTCTGGAGGTGGAGGAGGAAGTGGAGGCGGTGGATACGGCGGTTCCTCCGGAGGTGGAGGTGGAGGAGGTGGATACGGCGGTTCCTCCGGTGGTGGAGGAGGAGGTGGAGGAATGTACGGGGGCTCCTCTGGCGGCGGCGGAGGAGGAGCGAGCATGTACGGACGGTGATGTCCTTCGAGGGACCAGCTGATCCCCTGCACCTGTTTCTCTCTAGCTTCAGGATCGAGTTACAAATTCTCTTCATGTCCGCTTGTTGTTACCTCGTCTTGGCGTTTATCTGTTGCCATTTTTTGTGGAATGTTAGGCAATAAACTATTAGAACTAATTTTGTTCATTATCATCCCTTTGGCGACTTTTCTTGTATCTACAGT
>NC_051413.1:16078270-16079630 GCF_015228065.2 Penaeus monodon
AATTATGGAAAGGAAACCGAGTTCAAGAGTTCCTCATCAGACGAACAAACTCTTGACGGGTTCGAGATGTCAGTTCAATTCTAGGGCTGTTTCCTTTTCATCATCATTTTCAGGCTGGCCGAGGATCGGTTGCAGAAGACTTGTACTTCTTCAAGATTTGTAAGTTGTTACCTTGATGTCTAATGATGAACAGGTCACCGGTGATTAATGTATGTCACTGGTAAAACACAAGTTGAACACAAAAGTGATGCAGGGCAGAAGAGAGAAACGGGACACACCTTTTTGAAAGTTCCACTTCTCAAAGGGGTGTCCCGTAAGTGGGAACAGAGTGAATGATAAGGACGGAAAATAAATAAAGGACGGTAGGAACCTCCACTGTATCGCATACGTCTTACCATACTAATGGAGGCGAAGTATCTATGTGTATTTTTGTTCTGAACTTGTATAGTTTATCTTCCAAAGGACTTTTTTTCTCTACGTCATTCTCTAGCAGAAAACCTTTACAGATGAACTAAAGTATGTCATTTATGTGATATATGTTGAAATGCTAGATATTCGGAACGAAATTATCTAAATTAAGTTTCCATATCAATGCCTAAAACATTATAACTCATACACACATGTGCAGTACACATCTTAGGCCCCTGTGCTGTGGCCCTCATCCTCCTGCCGTAGGAGCATAGCCTCAACGATGACGCATTTCCCCTGCTGCCTGTCAACCAAACTACGTTGTGACTGTGCCTTTTGTTGACCATATTCATTTCTGGGTTGAAAGACGCTGAAATATTGTGTATGCATGAAATACTTTGAGGCTGGTATTTGTAACTGTTTCCGTACAACTTTTTTGTCCTTCTTCCGTGAAATTCAACGTTTGCTCTTCACACAGCAACGTGTTTGTGCTTTAGGTGTCGTTCCCTTGCTAATGGCCGTTTCTTATCCATTATTTACTTATTGCATGTAAAATTATTTTCCTGGTGTTTTTCGACTCCATTCATGGCTCATTTTCCGGTTTATTCACTCACCTCCTGTACTCTCTCAATGGTTTCCTTGTCTGTCTAATAGATGGTCATGGCGTATTCATTAGTGTTTTCATGATTTTTCCAATGCTGCCATGAACAAAACGGCAATAATCTGCATTGCTTCACCTCCCTGATAATCCTGGCTTTATGCTTAGTTTGCCATTCCTATTCGAATTTTGCAAGCATCTTGTTTTCATGATAAATGTCGACATTGTTCCTCAATTTTCGAATGATCAAAAAGAGCAATGAATAACGTTATTCATTATTCTTTGCAATTTCTTAAAAAATGAAAAGGCAGGTTGTTTATTATTAACTACTATTGTCTACTATTCCAAATGCTA
>NC_051413.1:16081006-16082217 GCF_015228065.2 Penaeus monodon
GCAATAAACAAAATCAGGCAAAGCAACCCCCTCCGACATCAAAGAAAGTCGAGAGGAGCGAGTGGCGGCGCGCACAGCAGGCGGCCCTCGCGGCGACCATAAAAGCGAGCGCCTCTTAGCCTCCCAGCAAAGCGACTCCTGCCGCTGAGCAGCATGGTGAGTGCGAGATGTGTCGGCACACGCATGTAAAGATACATGCATACATACACTGACAGAAACAGACACTCAAACACATTTTGTTTATACTGAGATGGGAACATGACGCGATGCCGTGACCTTGTTCTGACGGGAGTCCGTGGTTTCAGAGACGACTACTGGCGTGGGCCTTGCTCGGCCTTCTGGCTGCCTCCATCCTGGCAGACGGCGGAGGCCACGGAGGCTCATCCCGCGGCGGAGGCGGAGGAGGCGGAGGTGCAACGTATGGGTCGTCTGGAGGCAGTAGAGGGGGGGGAGGAGGTGGATACGGCGGTTCCTCCGGAGGTGGAGGGGGTGGAGGAATGTATGGTGGATCATCTGGCGGAGGCGGTGGAGGAGGAAGTGGATACGGCGGTTCCTCCGGAGGTGGAGGAGGAGGAGGAGGTGGATACGGTGGATCCTCCGGAGGTGGAGGTGGAGGAGGTGGATACGGCGGTTCCTCTGGAGGTGGAAGTGGAGGAGGTGGATACGGCGGTTCCTCCGGAGGTGGAGGTGGAGGAGGTGGATACGGCGGTTCCTCCGGAGGTGGAGGTGGAGGCGGTGGATACGGCGGTTCCTCTGGAGGTGGAGGAGGAGGAGGTGGATACGGCGGTTCCTCCGGAGGTGGAGGAGGTGGATACGGCGGTTCCTCCGGAGGAGGAAGTGGAGGCGGTGGATACGGCGGTTCCTCTGGAGGTGGAGGAGGAAGTGGAGGCGGTGGATACGGCGGTTCCTCCGGAGGTGGAGGTGGAGGAGGTGGATACGGCGGTTCCTCCGGTGGTGGAGGAGGAGGTGGAGGAATGTACGGGGGCTCCTCTGGCGGCGGCGGAGGAGGAGCGAGCATGTACGGACGGTGATGTCCTTCGAGGGACCAGCTGATCCCCTGCACCTGTTTCTCTCTAGCTTCAGGATCGAGTTACAAATTCTCTTCATGTCCGCTTGTTGTTACATCGTCTTGGCGTTTATCTGTTGCCATTTTTTGTGGAATGTTAGGCAATAAACTATTAGAACTAATTTTGTTCATTATCACTCCTTTT
>NC_051413.1:16082313-16082484 GCF_015228065.2 Penaeus monodon
TCCTCGTCAAACCTTGAATAAATTCGGTTGGAGGGTTTTCTCGGGCCGCCCCAAAAATCTCCATCCCGAGTGGTGGCAGCGATAATTTAGCGAAACTACATTTTTGATTTATTTACTTCTTGAAAAAATTCTGCCCGGCACTTTCTGAGGTCATTACTGGCGATAGGGTCC
>NC_051413.1:16082723-16083030 GCF_015228065.2 Penaeus monodon
GTTTGTTCGAAGTTTAACAGCAGCGGTTTGGGCCTGTTTTTTCCGTGTTGAATTTAAGTACTTTAGGTTGGGTTGCAAAACTGAATATTATGGCAGTAATAAATATCAATGAAAAGACATTGTTCTCTTTTGTGCCCTTAAGGACTAAGAAGATGTTTGTTTTTACGATGGTACTGAATCCTGGTAAAAGTGATAGGCCTATATAGTTATGTCATTATGAATAAATACACGTAATTTAGAATTCAGATAGACAAACCATAGGATCAGCTAGAGGTGGCGATTAACTGTTAAAGTAGTGAAATGTAGC
>NC_051413.1:16083056-16083630 GCF_015228065.2 Penaeus monodon
GTGTTACCAACGGCGTTCAGCTAAAGATGGCGTCCTGCTGCTTGTACAGCGATAGTGAGGTGCTTAGTCAAGGGAAACATCACCTGAGTAATATGATGATCCGGTAAGATTGTGGATTATTCACCATGAATTCTAGAGGATTAAGTAAATTTTGAGAGGCAATGTCACCACCATATACTAACTAAAGTAAAGATGCAACGTAGCAAGATAGAAAAAAAGATAGAACAATTAAAAACCTTGTAAAATATGAAACTAAAGTAGAAAACATTCATAACTGGTATGAATTTATGAATTTAAGAATTTCCTCAATTTTCAGTGCTCATGAAGCTTATTTGGAGCTTAGCATGACAGAGTATGATATTAACTTAAACTCGCATCCCTTTGTTGATGAAATACAGGGTGATTATATAGGGCGAATAGATTATTTGGTGATGAGGAATTAATTACCTGACTTTGAGATAACTGCCAATCACTCACTGAGCCACATAGAGTAAACATTTAGCATTTCTACATGGATAAGAACTTCTCATTGGAAGTTAACATTTGAGGATGAAATAAATTCCGATGGACTGGA
>NC_051413.1:16084316-16085577 GCF_015228065.2 Penaeus monodon
CAATAAACAAAATCAGGCAAAGCAACCCCTTCCGACATCAAAGAAAGTCGAGAGGAGCGAGTGGCGGCGCGCACAGCAGGCGGCCCTCGCGGCGACCATAAAAGCGAGCGCCTCTTAGCCTCCCAGCAAAGCGACTCCTGCCGCTGAGCAGCATGGTGAGTGCGAGATGTGTCGGCACACGCATGTAAAGATACATGCATACATACACTGACAGAAACGGAGACACCAAAACACATTTTGATGACGCGATGCCGTGACCTTGTTCTGACGGGAGTCCGTGGTTTCAGAGACGACTACTGGCGTGGGCCTTGCTCGGCCTTCTGGCTGCCTCCATCCTGGCAGACGGCGGAGGCCACGGAGGCTCATCCCGCGGCGGAGGCGGAGGAGGCGGAGGCGCAATGTATGGGTCGTCTGGAGGCAGTAGAAGAGGGGGAGGAGGTGGATACGGCGGTTCCTCCGGAGGTGGAGGCGGTGGAGGAGGAAGTGGATACGGCGGTTCCTCCGGAGGTGGAAGTGGAGGAGGAAGTGGATACGGAGGTTCCTCCGGAGGTGGAGGAGGAAGTGGAGGAGGTGGATACGGAGGATCCTCCGGAGGTGGAAGTGGAGGAAGTGGATACGGAGGTTCCTCTGGAGGTGGAGGTGGAGGAGGTGGATATCCTCCGGAGGTGGAAGTGGAGGAAGTGGATACGGAGGTTCCTCTGGAGGTGGAGGTGGAGGAGGTGGATACGGCGGTTCCTCTGGAGGTGGAGGAGGAAGTGGAGGAGGTGGATACGGCGGTTCCTCCGGAGGTGGAAGTGGAGGCGGTGGGTACGGCGGTTCCTCTGGAGGTGGAGGAGGAAGTGGAGGCGGTGGATACGGCGGTTCCTCTGGAGGTGGAGGAGGAAGTGGAGGAGGTGGATACGGTGGTTTTTCCTCTGGAGGTGGGGGAGGAAGTGGAGGCGGTGGATACGGCGGTTCCTCCGGAGGTGGAGGTGGAGGAGGTGGATACGGCGGTTCCTCCGGTGGTGGAGGAGGAGGTGGAGGAATGTACGGGGGCTCCTCTGGCGGCGGCGGAGGAGGAGCGAGCATGTACGGACGGTGATGTCCTTCGAGGGACCAGCTGATCCCCTGCACCTGTTTCTCTCTAGCTTCAGGATCGAGTTACAAATTCTCTTCATGTCCGCTTGTTGTTACCTCGTCTTGGCGTTTATCTGTTGCCATTTTTTGTGGAATGTTAGGCAATAAACTATTAGAACTAATTTTGTTCATTATCACTCCTTTT
>NC_051413.1:16085663-16085769 GCF_015228065.2 Penaeus monodon
TCCTCGTCAAACCTTGAATAAATTCGGTTGGAGGGTTTTCTCGGGCCGCCCCAAAAATCTCCATCCCGAGTGGTGGCAGCGATAATTTAGCGAAACTACATTTTTG
>NC_051413.1:16086063-16086347 GCF_015228065.2 Penaeus monodon
GTTTGTTCGAAGTTTAACAGCAGCGGTTTGGGCCTGTTTTTTCCGTGTTGAATTTAAGTACTTTAGGTTGGGTTGCAAAACTGAATATTATGGCAGTAATAGATATCAGTGCCCTTAAGGACTAAGAAGATGTTTGTTTTTACGATGGTACTGAATCCTGGTAAAAGTGATAGGCCTATATAGTTATGTCATTATGAATAAATACACGTAATTTAGAATTCAGATAGACAAACCATAGGATCAGCTAGAGGTGGCGATTAACTGTTAAAATAGTGAAATGTAGC
>NC_051413.1:16086379-16086956 GCF_015228065.2 Penaeus monodon
GTGTTACCAACGGCGTTCAGCTAAAGATGGCGTCCTGCTGCTTGTACAGCGATAGTGAGGTGCTTAGTCAAAGGAAACATCACCTGAGTAATATGATGATCCGGTAAGATTGTGGATTATTCACCATGAATTCTAGAGGATTAAGTAAATTTTGAGAGGCAATGTCACCACCATATACTAACTAAAGTAAAGATGCAACGTAGCAAGATAGAAAAAAAGGTAGAACAATTAAAAACCTTGTAAAATATGAAACTAAAGTAGAAAACATTCATAACGGGTATGAATTTATGAATTTAAGAATTTCCTCAATTTTCAGTGCTCATGAAGCTTATTTGGAGCTTAGCATGACAGAGTATGATATTAACTTAAACTCGCATCCCTTTGTTGATGAAATACAGGGTGATTATATAGGGCGAATAGATTATTTGGTGATGAGGAATTAATTACCTGACTTTGAGATAACTGCCAAATCACTCACTGAGCCACATAGAGTAAACATTTAGCATTTCTACATGGATAAGAACTTGTCATTGGAGAAGTTAACATTTGAGGATGAAATAAATTCCGATGGACTGGA
>NC_051413.1:16087772-16089234 GCF_015228065.2 Penaeus monodon
GCAAAGCAACCCCTTCCGACATCAAAGAAAGTCGAGAGGAGCGAGTGGCGGCGCGCACAGCAGGCGGCCCTCGCGGCGACCATAAAAGCGAGCGTCTCTTAGCCTCCCAGCAAAGCGACTCCTGCCGCTGAGCAGCATGGTGAGTGCGAGATGTGTCGGCACACGCATGCAAAGATACATGCATACATACACTGACAGAAACGGAGACACCAAAACACATTTTGTTTACAATGAGATGGGAACATGACGCGATGCCGTGACCTTGTTCTGACGGGAGTCCGTGGTTTCAGAGACGACTACTGGCGTGGGCCTTGCTCGGCCTTCTGGCTGCCTCCATCCTGGCAGACGGCGGAGGCCACGGAGGCTCATCGCGCGGCGGAGGCGGAGGAGGCGGAGGCGCAATGTATGGGTCGTCTGGAGGCAGTAGAAGAGGGGGAGGAGGTGGATACGGCGGTTCCTCCGGAGGTGGAGGCGGTGGAGGAGGAAGTGGATACGGAGGTTCCTCCGGAGGTGGAGGAGGAGGAAGTGGATACGGAGGTTCCTCCGGAGGTGGAGGAGGAAGTGGAGGAGGTGGATACGGCGGTTCCTCTGGAGGTGGAGGTGGAGGAGGTGGATACGGCGGTTCTTCTGGAGGTGGAGGAATGTATGGTGGATCATCTGGAGGAGGTGGAGGTGGAGGAGGTGGATACGGCGGTTCCTCTGGAAGTGGAGGCGGTGGATACGGCGGTTCCTCTGGAGGTGGAGGAAGTGGAGGAAGTGGATACGGAGGTTCCTCCGGAGGTGGAGGAGGAAGTGGAGGAGGTGGATACGGCGGTTCCTCTGGAGGTGGAGGTGGAGGAGGTGGATACGGCGGTTCCTCTGGAGGTGGAGGAGGAAGTGGAGGAGGTGGATACGGCGGTTCCTCCGGAGGTGGAAGTGGAGGCGGTGGATACGGCGGTTCCTCCGGAGGTGGAAGTGGAGGCGGTGGATACGGCGGTTCCTCTGGAGGTGGAGGAAGTGGAGGCGGTGGATACGGTGGTTCCTCCGGAGGTGGAGGAGGAAGTGGAGGCGGTGGATACGGCGGTTCCTCTGGAGGTGGAGGAGGAAGTGGAGGCGGTGGATACGGCGGTTCCTCTGGAGGTGGAGGAGGAAGTGGAGGAGGTGGATACGGCGGTTCCTCCGGAGGTGGAGGAGGAAGTGGAGGAGGTGGATACGGCGGTTCCTCCGGTGGTGGAGGAGGAGGTGGAGGAATGTACGGGGGCTCCTCTGGCGGCGGCGGTGGAGGAGCGAGCATGTACGGACGGTGATGTCCTTCGAGGGACCAGCTGATCCCCTGCACCTGTTTCTAGCTTCAGGATCGAGTTACAAATGCTCTTCATGTCCGCTTGTTGTTACCTCGTCTTGGCGTTTATCTGTTGCCATTTTTTGTGGAATGTTAGGCAATAAACTATTAGAACTAATTTTGTTCATTATCACTCCTTTT
>NC_051413.1:16089378-16089549 GCF_015228065.2 Penaeus monodon
TCCTCGTCAAACCTTGAATAAATTCGGTTGGAGGGTTTTCTCGGGCCGCCCCAAAAATCTCCATCCCGAGTGGTGGCAGCGATAATTTAGCGAAACTACATTTTTGATTTATTTACTTATTGAAAAAATTCTGCCCGGCACTTTCTAGGGTCATTACTGGCGATAGGGTCC
>NC_051413.1:16089627-16090007 GCF_015228065.2 Penaeus monodon
GTCCCTCACTCGGCCTCAGCGTCCGTCTCCTCAGCCCCCCCCCCCCTCCAACGACGAGCAAGTGACTGGGGAGGGTTTGTTCAAGTTTAACAGCAGCGGTTTGGGCCTGTTTTTTCCGTGTTGAATTTAAGTACTTTAGGTTGGGTTGCAAAACTGAATATTATGGCAGTAATAAATATCAATGAAAAGACATTGTTCTCTTTTGTGCCCTTAAGGACTAAGAAGATGTTTGTTTTTACGATGGTACTGAATCCGGGTAAAAGTGATAGGCCTATATAGTTATGTCTTTATGAATAAATACACGTAATTTAGAATTCAGATAGACAAACCATAGGATCAGCTAGATGTGGCGATTAACTGTTAAAGTATTGAAATGTAGC
>NC_051413.1:16090036-16090239 GCF_015228065.2 Penaeus monodon
GTGTTACCAACGGCGTTCAGCTAAAGATGGCGTCCTGCTGCTTGTACAGCGATAGTGAGGTGCTTAGTCAAAGTAATCTTCACTTGTGTATTATGTTGATCAGGTAAGATTGTGGATTATTCACCATGAATTCACACAGCTTTTGACCTAAACGATCATGTGATATTCAATTAATCACAACATTGCCTGACTACTTGACAGAA
>NC_051413.1:16100322-16101328 GCF_015228065.2 Penaeus monodon
ACAGTAACTGATAATTATTTTCACTCTTTTAAATTGCATAGGTTAAAAACAGAAATTGCCTCAAGCGTCTGGAAAATTGTATTCTATGCTGTCTGATGGGATTATAATTTAAAAACAAAGAAATGGTGAACTTAGTGTCATTTATGTAATAAAGCCTAAGATCATTACTCCCAACAATCCAAAAGAAAAATGGAGGTAGTAGAGCGAATCAACAGAACAATAAAAGCAGGTGATGAGGGCTCTATGTGAAGGACAACCCCAAAGTTGGCCATTTTTACTCAGATGCACAGAAAAGTGTTTGAACAGAGCCCACACATGGAACCACAGGTGTAAGACCGTGGTGGGCAATGTTTGGGAGAGCACCACCCCACAAATTGAGCTAGAAAATGATGACGTGTCAGAGGAGAGAGAGAAAAAAAAAACAGAAGCTAGATTGAAAGACTAGGTTAGAAGAAACTGGGACATCACAGTGTAAAACTAAAGGTGAGTGCATTTGTGTTTGTGAAGAAAGAAATGTTTGAATGTGACATCAGTTGAAAATTGGAAAAAAAAATGGCGATGACCATTTTAAGTGGTAAAAAAAAGTAAGAGATGGGGGGCTTATAGACTCAAAGAGCAACTTAGCAGGAAAAATCATTAGTAGCCCTACAGACAAGGTCCTTTGTTAGGGACTGTATTGGCAGTGGTTTAAATTTAAATGATGATGACATGAACACAAGTTCAAGGTTTGGGCTAACAGTAACAGTAGAATGCAAAGATTTAGAGGGGGGGGCTGAGCAGGGCGCGGAAATAGCTGGAAGAAGGGCAAGGAAAATGCTTAGATGGACAAGGCTGAGAGTATCAAAGAAGCTTGGTCAACATGAATTGACCAAGACTGGGACAACATGCAGACTCCCCTTTGGGGAGGAATCAGCACAGGAAGTTGGAGGACAGATTCAACTAGTTGGACCAGCTGTCGCCCGAACCGGGGGTAACGAATTGGCCTACCAGAATATATACATATATA
>NC_051413.1:16101373-16101763 GCF_015228065.2 Penaeus monodon
TAACTATGCAGTATAATCTATGTAGTCATAGGCAGGTGAGACGGCTATTGAAATTACCTATCATTTTACATTTTTATACAATATTGTTATCCACTTTATTTTTACGATTTTGTCTTTTGTCCGTATGACTGTTATATTATTCAAATTATATGCATTTGATTGAGTATGCCAGTTCACTAATAATTTTTTATGCTCGAAATAAAATTAGGCCAGAAAAATTTAATTTGATGTTATGCATTGCATACATAGAACTGCATCTGTAAAGATTCACAGGGTTAGACCAGGATTGTCAAACCTGGTACTAATATGCCAGATTTGGAGTTTTCGGGTTCGCACATAGCAATGAGATAATTTCCTAATACAATGGAATCATCGCTACAGACTCAAGTA
>NC_051413.1:16101852-16102302 GCF_015228065.2 Penaeus monodon
CGGCCGACAGCCTAGTGGGAGAGTAAGATAAATGTATAAGAAATGGTCATCGACATCATTAGCTATGGAATAAGGGAAAGCACATTTCTAAGTAAATCAAGTAAATAATTTGAATTTCATAAATGTTGGTGCCTTTTGTGCTGTTCTGGTGCTTTTTGGTACTTTTGGTGAAAACAGATTGGCAATCTTGGGATAGACTAAAACACATGTTCTCACTAACACATTTTATTATATACTTGTGTGCTTCTAAACAGTTTATTTATCCAGTACATCCCTTACAAGTGTCATATAATAGCATTATAATTCTTATACTTCGTAAAATTGTCTACACATCGTAAAAAAGGATTCTGTACTCATTTCAGAACTTCTGGCAGATCCAAAAGAGACTGTGCCTTTAAGTTTTGACTGTATCCTTATCACTATAGAGTACTGTTTGCACTTTGGCCGAAG
>NC_051413.1:16102599-16103223 GCF_015228065.2 Penaeus monodon
GCCATTTTGAAAATGCCTACTGGGTAGATAGTTAAGGAAACCTAGCATGGCTGAAAGGGTAACAGTGAGCCATGTGGACTAAGCAAAGTGTGGACCCAGCCTGTTTTGACCTCCTTGAGGCGATGAAAGGATGAAAGGTTTGATAGGATGTGCTTGGCCAAACAAGGTTTCAAGTCATTAAATATATATTACAGTGCAGACGTGCATTTGGCGGGAGCGGATTTAGATTTGACGAGGCCCTAAACTTTATAAAGCTTGGAGGCTCTTGTAAAGTATTAAGATAAAGGTCTTATAAAACTTGAAATATCGTTCACTCAGCATATACAATAAAATCTGAGGGGTCATCAAAACTTGAAATGTGAAGCCCTAAACTATAGCTTATTTATTTTATGGATAAATTCGGCCCTGGCACTTGGCTAGTAATCGTACTGAAAAAGCTTCCCAAGGGCAACTCACTAAACTAATGGGGAAAAGATCTAATTGTTTCTTGGGACAGCATTATCTCCAGACAATTTGTTTGCTTGGCATTGGAAACTTATTTCTTGGTCTTTAATTCTCGTTCCTGTCTGCGGCATTCTCTTAATTTTCCAAAGTTCGTCAGTGCACACGCTTATCAAGAATCCC
>NC_051413.1:16103507-16104317 GCF_015228065.2 Penaeus monodon
CTCGGTTGCAGTAAAGACCAGATAAGGAAGCAAAAAAATAAGTGATAACGCAATACGTCTATCGTAGACAGAAATTTCACTAGAAATATCTTTAGGTTTCTTACAATGGCAGGAAAGTGAAGGTACGACACACTCTCTAAAGTGCCGTGGCAGTCACATACTGCCTGCCAGGGGATACTGCAAATCCATTCGTAGTTTGTCACCAAAGCAGACAGTAAACACATCAAACTGATAATATGAGTCAAAAAAAAATTTATTCGTCATTTATGGAGACATTATTCCTTGAGAAGAAATGTAATTGCACAATGCAGTACTCTACATATTAGTCATTGTCCTATAAAAAAAAAATATAAGTACTCTTTATTTCACTTATTCTGTCGCTGTTGATGTGTTTAAGTCCAAATTAGATTTATACTGAACACCCTGAAGATCCATGACCATTTTTTTAATCTTTGTTAAGACATGAGTGGCAGTGTATTACAGTTTTGTTGTAATAGATAATGTTGAATATTAAATGATTTCCATTAGCATTATATGTTCTGAACAGCATTCATGTATTGACAGACCTCAAGAAAAAGCTTACTTATATGTATTATCATTGCATATATGTATTATCATTTTCGAGGTCGGTGATCAGTGTATCCATCCCGCACCTCCATAGATTGCACAAATTACAAAAGCCAGTGAAGGTAATCATCATTATTTATTTCGATAAAGTTCTCAAAAAACAAATTTCCCCTTTGGAAATGACCACGGGATGGAGTAATTTAGTCATCAAGACTCATGTGCTCAGTAAAAATAGTGAGGTTC
>NC_051413.1:16104372-16104562 GCF_015228065.2 Penaeus monodon
AAACAAAAGTATATTTCTTTGTCTTGATGACGGCTTTCACCAGAGTAACAGATTTTTAAGGTATTTCATTACTCGTTTTCTTCAGGAGGAGATTGATCTACATTAGCTTTATATCTACTGTTTATTTGCTTCTCAGTACAACACTAGAGTCACAGATCGGTGTCCTTTTGAAACTAGGAGGATGCCCCCC
>NC_051413.1:16104995-16105146 GCF_015228065.2 Penaeus monodon
ATCATCCAAAACTTTCAAAAGATAATCAAATCATATACTTAAATCAATATTAATTAAGTTATTTTATTATATTTATATAGCCACAGATAGTCGACATTAGAAATAAAGGATGAAGATATTGCCAGACGTCTTCAGGTACACTTCACACGAC
>NC_051413.1:16105235-16107517 GCF_015228065.2 Penaeus monodon
GCCAGGACAACTCCGGGCCAATGACTATACTAGTTCATGGAATTAATTATTTAAGAAATCCTATAAATACAAAAACACATAAGGCACAGTATTGAAGCATGGAATATTGGAATATTTTCTAGACGCAGAATGATATGATGTGCTAAGTATATATGTAGAATGTGCCAATCTGTTTGTAATCCTTTCGTCCAAGAAAGATCAAAATATCTCGTTAAGCCGAAGTTAGTTCTATTACCAGTAGTTGAATTTAGCGTTCCAGATACAGATCTATCAAACATATGATAGGTAAATAGTGATGATATATTTATGTTAGGCCTTTGGTGCTTTAACTACGGATTCGAATGATTAATCACATTTTAAGCAACGCCCCCCCCCCCAAGTCATTAACGCCCTATGTTGAAACTATATGTATAATTATCAATTTTTATTCTAAGTAATATCATGATATGCGAGTATATTATTTGTAGCTACATCTGATTTTAAATTTTTTAAAAAGATTCATCTAAATTAGTGAGTAACTTAAATAAAGCGACACAGTATTAATACACAGTTTCATTGAATTTTTGATTATTTTTTATTGGTTTTCAGATAGGCAGTATCAGTTGACAATAAGAATTCTAAATCATGATGCACATCGGAACACCTACACAGGCAGACCGCTGTTCCCAATAAGGGAGGAATACCTCCAGCAAGAAAGATACTCACACCTTATACGTGTTTGGAAAATCTTGTACAACTCCGAATACATTCGTACTCTCTTGCTTCCCAGTATGTGTTTGAGTTCTCTTAATGTTGTAGGTATACTAATATATAGATATATTAAGTTATATATTTATACATATTTTTTTTTATTTGTCAGTATAGTTGTTATGTAACATATAGTCAATCTATATATTCGAATCCTCTCAGATAATGGTATGTCATATACAGTATCGAATCACACACACACCAAACAGATCTCCTTGGGGCTAGCGGCACCTGAAGGTATCTTGGTTGTCGCTAATTCAATCCGTGACATCCGCTCCGTCCGCGGCCCCGAGTCCTCTTGCCTGATGGGATAAGCTAAGAAAGAATACCCCATAATAGTATATGATTATGTAGACTAAATAATTTATTCTTTTGTTCCCATGGTTGATTATCTTAATGATTTACTTATGTAATATATGTTACTGTTGATATTACATACCTGATTGGTAATACAAGCTACATTGCATACAGACACCAGATGTAAGAGTGTAGCGACACGAAAAAAATAGGCGTTCTGTAAGGTATTGAATCTGTAACATGGACGTCTGCGATGCACCGTCGGCATTCAGTCTTGTGGAGCGAACTAAGGGATCCATTGGCTCATGGTGGGTTGATCCGTCATTGTTAACGTTGCTTGTTCTCCTGACTGGTCAAGATTAGTTAATGATGACGGTTATGCAATTGTTCGAATGCTTGTGACTACATAGACCTTGTTTTGTGTCAGATGGACTGCTGTCGCTTCTGAATTCACTGATCATTGAATACAGTTACATCATGGTTGAGTCGCCGAGACGTTGAGCACAGTTAACGATGTCTTTAGGCAGCGAACTCTTCCTTGGCTATGTGTCACCATCTCGACTGTCATCTGTCGGGCTCGCCTGCTAGTAAGGTCTGCCATGAATTGTCGATCTCATTGTGGCAGTATAACGTTGTCTTTTCGCTCGTACGATCGTATTGGATAACATCATCGTTGTCGCATGCCGTGGACACCTAAGGCTTCAAGGATGGTCCTGTGAATGTCTTCCTGTGGCGTAGTTACTCTGCATCGCAGAATTCTGAGGACGCGTCATAAGTTCATGTGCGTGTCAGATCAGTCGACTTATTGTTCCCGTAGACTCGGACCATAAGATCTGTCGACGAGATCCGTATGGAAAAGAATGAGTGGCCGCCGACTCTGAAGATATGCTGGGCCTAGGATTACCTATCCAGCGCCTCAGTATTGTATGCCGACGAACGTAGGGTCTGATAACGGCTCACCGAGACGCTCGAGAGAAGATCGTGGCCCTTGTGACCGCCTGAGATGGCTGGCCTCCAAAGGACTCGTGTGCCGACTCTCCGAGCGCGAAGTCACCGATCCCGGAGTGCTGTATCCTCTCGCGAAACGCTCGAGAAGGAAAGGCGTTCAGGAAGCCGACCAGAAGATCCGGAACCTGTAGGGGCTGATTATCCTGAACCGTTGCGAATGAACGACGCAAGTACACGAATAAGGACGTAAGGGCGATACACAGAGATATATTATCAGCAAATTAAAATTG
>NC_051413.1:16109682-16110467 GCF_015228065.2 Penaeus monodon
CAGAGCATTGTGGGATGCCCTGGACTTGCACGCGACTGACGGGAGAGGGAGATCTTTATTAGATGGTTCTACATTTACCACATTTATTATACCACATGACGTCATGCGCGAGACGGACGAATTTGGGTAGTTTAGTGACGAGACCTTACTAAAATAGACCCTGCCGGGAGTAGAGCGTACCTCTGTCCAGCGGTTCGGTGTCGCCCTCATCTCAAGCAGGAGGCGAGCACAGCGGCCATAAGCAGGTAGTCTGCAAATACAGTAGCTGGGTTTATTTCCAGAGTTGTGTTGTGCGAATGAAATAATAATCGATTCAATTTCATGTGCAATGGTAGGAATGGTGATGGAGGAATGGTAATTGTCTCCTTCAGTCTGTCTAGGTATAACGTTTGTAAGTTCGATGTTGAGGGAATAGGCTACTTTAAAGCAAGGACTGCCATTTACTACGGTATGCAAAGCACGCCTTAATAACATTTTTTTTTAATATGTTGCGGTTAATTATTTCCCTGGATGTTGGCTAAACTAAGTAGAGAGTTTGTTCTACCAAACCCATTGATTTTTTCACTTTTTCATTGTGCTTGTTTCATTTCAGAAATGTTCACCCTGTATTTATTATATCAATCTATCTCTAGGTTTAAAACTAATTGGTCTTACCCATTTTTCTACACCTTACCACATAAGAAAGCCTAGCGGATATTAAATAGTGATCAAAATCTATAATTTCTTTCCCTCTAGGTACCCGAATGGTTTCTCTAGGAATTAATGAGCACACGCTTTTTATATTT
>NC_051413.1:16110506-16110746 GCF_015228065.2 Penaeus monodon
GTGAAAACCATATGATTTTCACTTCTAAAGATATATATAAATTGAACCGTGAACAATTTGGGAAATTTGTAAGGTGGAAACTAAAGTTTCGACAAATTCAACTTTCAAAATTCATCCCCTTCCCTCAGAGTCTGACAAAGTGTCATGTTAAAGTTAGTCACATATCCAAGTGGACGTAGGGGACATGTTTATAGAGAAACATGTTTACTAAGCCACAGGGTGATGCAGTAGGATGGCCAG
>NC_051413.1:16111639-16112098 GCF_015228065.2 Penaeus monodon
AAGGAAATTGGTTACCACTGAAATTTGCTTCACGTAGACTTGGGGAATCGATAAACAGTCGGCGCAATAGAAATATTAGTAACGGAAATTCATGCCTGAGTGATGTCCCAAGATTTTTCCTCTCTTAATTTCGAGAACAGTGATTTTTTCACAGTTATGAAACACTTCTAAGGTCCAATCACTGATTTGCAAGCAATGAAAGGAAGGCTGTCATCTTTCCTTCTTGCCCCTTCTTACCCGCCTTCTCTCTCCTGTCTTCTCTTCATCCCACCAAGCCTACCAGAGCATTGTGTCATTAAGAAGACTGAGACAGTCGCCTTGTACAGTCTATCAGCTAAATGGGGAGGGGAATTTTTTCGATCTGGTGCAGGATGCAATCAAGCAGGTTTGGTACCAAGAGTTGGAAGGGCAATATTTGCTTCACTTTGATCATTCTATGCTAAGTTGCATTCAGCATTC
>NC_051413.1:16113201-16113755 GCF_015228065.2 Penaeus monodon
TCGGGATTACCTTCTAAATGTGTTGTGTAATATTTGACGGATGTGCATAAGGAAAATGTACCATTGATACATAAAACTTACTGATAAAGAGCGCTGGAGGGACTGTCTATGGAAAGGCGTTGCAGCCGAAGCGGAGCAAGAACAGTGTTACCTTCCGTGCTAGCAACAACCACTTTGCAATCGCACTTACGGAAAGACCGCGCGTTGCCTACGCTTGGTTCCTCACGGCTGCAGCTATCCTTCGCCGGGTTGCTGCTCGTGCCTCGGACTACAAGGCGTCTGAGCCGCGCTGGCCGCGCCCTTTCAAATCGAACTGAAGAAGCAATGAAAGCAAGCTTTCACAATCCTTAAATAATAATCCGACTGCGTTCATAAGAAAGCAGAAGGCAAGGGCTGCGAAGACCAGTCGGAACACGAGGGACGAGGGGAGGCGAGGCCGGAAGGACAGGCCATATCAACGCAAATTCATCTTATATTTAACATTCACCTGCACCTCTGTTATGCCTATTAGAGACAGACAGACAGAGAATCGTTTATTATTTAACCTATATTGT
>NC_051413.1:16113991-16115858 GCF_015228065.2 Penaeus monodon
CACATATACATACTTATCTCCGTCAGGGCTTCTGCCTTCGTACTTTTATCTGAGATGTTATCCTCCTTTCAAAAGTTCTTTTTCCTGTCTTTTCCCCTCTGCAGGTGAGTTTTAGAACTCTGAGATTTAAGCCTGGATACGGTCCAGCTTCAAATGTAGTTTTACCAGTTCTTCCCCCCAAAAAATTCTGCATATGAAGTCAACAAAGGTACATGGTATGGCACCTTACTATGTGAGTGATGTATTGAACCCCCCAAAAGGCGAACGATTAATGAAGTCAGTGAGTCCCATCTTAAGAAGAGGATAATTGGTTAAGCGTTATCATTGACATTAGAAAAACTATGGTTCCCGTTGTCAATGAGACACGGAAAATCGGGGTGCTTTATAGAAAGTGCTTTCAACATACAACCCATAATGTATATTGTTATTAGAGTTGATAATATAACTGGTACATGACGAAAATGATAATGAAAAAGTTTTTTGATTAACCATTTTCAAAATTAACATATTAGTGACTATCTAACAAGTATGATGCGACGCCTTGGATACCGTAGTGATTTGCTTTCTCCAATATAATTCCATGATGGACTGTGCCAAGACAGGACCAGAAATATGCCAGTAGTGCGTAGGTTAACAGCAAATAATCTATATACTTGTACAAGAGTGTTGCACTTTCTGTTAACATCTGACTCTCAAAGCTACATTGTTTTTATTTTTTAGAATGTCATTTATTTTACAAAGCTTATCGTGTCTGCTATACATTTACTTCTAAAATCTTGTTTTCTGCTGGAAGGACTGAAACTGAACGAAAATTTTACATCAGTCTATCATCAGGTTTAAAACGGAGAAAAGTACCATGAACTAGATATTTCCTTCCTGTCCTGAGCTTCTACCCCAGTTCCTTTTTTGCTTTTATTGCCCTTCTTTCCTTCCTTCTGAGCTTCTCTCTCTTCGTCCTTCAGTCATACTCGACGCTTCCTGGCCGCGCAGCCCAGTCGCAAGCTTTCTTGGCAGACCGAACGTCTCGTCCCCTTCATCTGCCTCAAGGATGACTGGCAATAAGGTCCCTTTTGCCGACATGGCTGTTGATCACTCTGCCAGCGTCTTTCCATTGTTGTGTACAGAAAACCCCGAACAACGATAAGCATGTTTCTTCTACCATGACCTTGGAGTCAAGTGAAGCATTGCAAATATTCTCCCTCACTCTTTTTATTTCTTTATGCTCTCTGCATATGTGATCCATAGTTTTTAAGAGAAGGATCGATTTTCTACGCTAGGCTGGGTTATCCCCACCACATCCTCGGCGCAGCATTGGAGGGGGTACGTTTCATCACCGGTCTTCCCTAAATTGATAAAGCTGCACCCAGTCTGCCAAACCGCTGCTGTGCTTTTTTAATGCTTTACAGATAAGCATTAAGCCATATTTTTCGTCCTGCATTTGTCAATATTTCGGTGAGATGGTTATGGTAATGCTAAGTCTAGGGTCAGAGTTACGCCTTTTCTGCCATCAGAAGACAGGCTATCAGAAGGACTGTCCAGCTGATCCATATTGTCTCTGCTACCTGCAATAGCCTCATCCGCTACCTTTGAGGTCTTAATATTACAGTGGTTTCTTTTAGGTAAGATAGCCTTATCACCTTTATTCTTGCCACGCTTCATTCTCACAGCCTACCCAACTTAACCTTCTTTCGTTTGCGTTTTCTGGCACTCTGGACTCCCTTCTTGCCCTTCCCTGCACTTACGCCTTTCTCCGCCTTGCTCGTCCTCAGACAGGACTTTTAAATATGCGTTTCAGCTTTCAAATAATTGAGTTTACAAGAGAGTTTCTGTCAGTACTATTAGGCATATTATTGTATTGCTGCTTCTA
>NC_051413.1:16118340-16118450 GCF_015228065.2 Penaeus monodon
TTGCATCATTTGCATTTTACGGGCAGTTTACCATCATCCAGATGTGTGTGCGATGACTTTGCAAAATTCATCTGGGATATTTGACGCTCGATCGGGTATGTCCTGCAAAG
>NC_051413.1:16118502-16120387 GCF_015228065.2 Penaeus monodon
TCTTCCTTTTCTTTAGCAGTGTCCTTTAAAATTTCCCAAAACATCCTTTCGTTAACATTATTTTCAGAGAACGGTAACAAGCTTACATGGTTTAGGCGTCACGTTCATGTGTGACATTTTTTCACACTAAAGCCCAATCTTTGACATCGTCTGTTTCATTAGCAATAAACACAAGGGACGAAAGCATGGACTCGTAATAGGTATTTCTTTCTTATATTCGGTCTCAATAATTACGCGTTCGAAATAAGACAGAGATCAGTAATAAGTGCTTACATATGGAAGGGCATTGATATACTTTATATACAGCCGCAGCGGGAGCTTTTTTGCTAGGGATTACGCAACAGGTTTTTCAGATTATGTCCTACATGATGGCTGCAACACCGAGAAAACTGCAGAATGAAACTCACACACAAAACTAACCTTTCTCTCCCCTCTACATACGGCGCCTATCAAGGCCTTCTTTCACTGAAAAGCCGAATTTCCAGTAACGTCTCAGCAGACCTTCCCGATACCAAAGCCACCGTCAGACTGAGCGCGACATTTCCTGTGGCTGCGCCAGTTCCGGAGCAGAATGCATGTCCCATCATTTAGGACTCGCATACAGGATAAATCGCCTCCGAACTCCACATTAGTCGGGCCAGCGAGCGGGAACGGACGCGGCCGTGAGGAAGGAGCGCCGGATCGGAAGCTTTCTCGCGCTTCATGAACCTTGAGTCGCAGGCGAGTCACTCGGGACACACAAGCTTTGCATGTCACGTCATCAGTACTTTCCTTATTTTTACACACATATACACACATATCTGAAGATCTTTTGGTCTAGAATAGACGGTCTGAGGTTGTAAACCTTTTTAAACCTCTGGTCAGCTTCCCTAATCTTCCCTGCCATCTTAGTGCTCTTGCACGTAAACACTCATACATGCAGACTCGCACATGTACACATGTGTATGCGCCTGTGCTGTGTTGTGTATATGTTTGTGGAATTATTCCTTTTGTGTACTGAACACAAAGGGAGGATCAAGTAAAACAATAGGGAGTTTACAACCTCTCTATGGCCAATCTCACACACGAAGACCTTCAGGTATCTCCGTCCCAAGGGGCGTCGCAGATCGGAACTGCTGGCTTCAAATACTGGAAATTCTCGGTGTGCCATTTGTCACGCCAGAGGGGCTTCGTCACACGACATTACGGAAATTTATATCTTTAAATCTTTGAATATACCTTGTCCTTTCGGGAAAGTTTATGATTCCTGCAAATTAGAAGAACTGGCAGTTCATATAAGAGATTTATTTCTCTTGTGATTACATTTAAAATGTTAAATGGGACTCAAAGATTTCTAGGCGCTGGATATGTTCCATTAGCAACGGCTGTTGTCCACTTTTACCGGGTTACTGTCATAAAATACATATAGGCATTTAGCTTAACTCATTATCAAATGTGTGTAGACGACTCATTAGTCTGCTAATGAGTTGGTCTATACATATATAACACCAATATTTCGCTTTATTTCACTTATGTCGTCATATTATGCTATAAAGGAAAAAAACTAGGAACACCTTAACGCACATACAAATCCCTCCTTTTATACTTCTTTTTGTTGTATATGAAGTGTCGGTCGTGCTCGTAGCTGAGTGAGAAGCGGCAGGTCCAGGCCACGCTCGACCGGCTGAGTCAAGAGCAGTGGCCACCTGTAGAAACTCTGCAGCAAGGTCTTTGGCAGTTGAAATAACATACTCATGAAAGCAGAATACAACGGCCTATTAACACGAGTAACTCTGCATAATTTTGTATAAATAGATATTTTGGCAACACACCAGTCCTCGACAGCGAAGCGAGTTTCCGACTTTTCCCTTTCATCCTGGGATCGTCCTATTTCTTTAGTCATGGT
>NC_051413.1:16121611-16123259 GCF_015228065.2 Penaeus monodon
AAAGAAAAGGCATTTTATGAATCATAGATTTTTTGATGTCCCAGTGTAGGGGTGACAAAAAAACGGACAAAAATACAAAAATGCTTTTCTCTATCAATCCATAGAATTTTCTTGACTGCTTCGATGTGCATTGCTTGTGCAAAATTCCTACCAATATGGACAAAAACACACTTTTTAAATATTTTTTTTAAGGAATACCCTTTGTAATTGTAAGAACCAATTCCTGTCTGGCGTACTAAAAAATACAAAGGACGACTAGAACATCTAGACGGCCCTATCGACCCCTCCCTACTTATCTAGAAATGTGTGAAATACGTGTTTTTTGTATTATTAAGATACAAAGCAGCTGAAAGCACTCCATGGCCGGAGGAAAATTTTCAGCGAGCAGGAAGGTGAAGGTGAGCAAAACCAGTTTGTAAAAAATATCCAATTCTGTTCAAATAATTTGGAAGAAATGTAGTCTATCTGCGCTCTGAGGAGCTCTTGTCAAATGATTAGAACTGAAGTTGGCTTACAACAGTATTATAATAAAGGTAAATATGTTCGGAACGGCCTTCCATATGAATCTATTAAAGCTGATAGATACCCATTTTTTTGTATTCTGGTAAACCTGATGAGGGACCAGGCCCGCATAACATACAAGATACACTTCCTGCAGTCAAAGCTAATAAACCGGTAAATGGTACGACAAGAGATATTGGTCAGTATATCTAGGAAATACCAAATAATAACAAACGGAAGCTAGCTATTATAAGAACACAGACATAATCTAATCTAAGGACAACACTAAATCTTGATTCTGTCAGAATAAAAAAAGAGAAAAAAAAATCAGTTAAATACCACAAAAGTTATTCTCACACAACGGTTGTTGTTTACCCAAGGGGGAGAACCTGCAGGAGGACCATAATGCGTGGCAATCCAGAACTGTCCGGCAGGGTGTGTCTGAGGAGCGGCAATAAGGGAGGCATGACGGCGGGGTTTGATGAGTAAATAAATATTACCAACTGCACCTGTCGAAAGAAAACCAGACTCACAGGTCTGTCCTCTGGCGGTGGCGTGAAATACGCGAGAAAACGATCACAATTGACTAACATTTATTTTTATTTTGACAGCATTTATGGCTGACCTTTATTGCATGTAAGTGTTACCTTATTATGCAAGTGTGATGTTTTCACTAAATTCACATTTTATTTGTACGAATATTTAGATTACTGCGTTGCATGGCAAGTAGGTTTTGGCACGATGTTTAGCTTCCAGACTGTCAGCATGGTGTCGTTGGGATGTTAGCGCATAGTGTAGGATATGTAGTTGCGGTATGTGTTATTTTACGCGGATAATAGTCTTACGCCACTAATTCGTGGAATAAAATTCCGAAAATGATTGGTAATTTTCTTTCCACAAACACTACACGGCTACATTTTCGAATTATGCCTTTAGTATTATTGTAAGTAACAGCCGTTTTTCTTTCGCTGAAATATATCTTCCATTTACTATATGTATCTAAATCAGTATACAAGCAGAATGGTATTGGCATAAAACACCTAACCTGAAGATTATTAGGCTTATATCCTTGTACTGATTCTGAGGGTAATGGACCAATCTATTACTTTTTGCATTCTTATATTTATCAGAACATGATGGGGGAAGG
>NC_051413.1:16124807-16124936 GCF_015228065.2 Penaeus monodon
ACCCCTCTCTCTTAACTTTTTTTCAGTCATCAATGGTGGTTAGCAGATAAAATCCAGTCTCTCGATATAAGGAAGACCGTATGCCAAGCCAGGTCAAAGTAATAGCTAACACTCTACACAACTAAAGAT
>NC_051413.1:16125394-16125477 GCF_015228065.2 Penaeus monodon
TGTCAGCGTAATGCTTCAAGAAGTTCATCGAAACGTTTATGTCAAAGTATCACAAGCTCAAATCAATTCAGGCTTTGATGGAA
>NC_051413.1:16126025-16126466 GCF_015228065.2 Penaeus monodon
CATTTAATGATTTAACCTATTTGTTTGTTAAGGTCCCATTTTCTCAATTCTCTACCTATTTTTCTTTGGCTTAAAATGCTAGATGTATATATTTCATCATCCGATGACTCATAACTTTTCAGTCCTTTGTGTAACTGTTTGTCTGGCAAGATAAAAGCATAAATGATAGCCTGTGTGTAACGGCCTTTCTAATCCACGCTGCAGAGGCAGGGAAAATACATCATTAATATATCTGAGTAACCCCGTGAGTGGTGACCTAGATTGCTTCTGGGAATTCGTCCCCATGCAATATCTCAAGCAATCCTATCCGGTCTTTCTTTGTAGGCAGACGCTACCATACAAATATCCAGACACAAGCGCACGCATACATGTTAAATGTAGGCCTACAAATACAAACACATAACTTTATGATATAGTTACACACGCAGACAGACATGTATG
>NC_051413.1:16127897-16128250 GCF_015228065.2 Penaeus monodon
GCATGACCTGACGGAATGGTACTTAGCTTTCGTCTCTTAAGAAACTTTGTCCGCTTGCTCTTCCGATTCCCGAGTCCTGAGTAAAAGGAAACATACGCTGGACAACCTCCTCGACTTTATAATTTTAGAAACCGTGACGCAAATTGCTGCCTCGTCACGTTGTTGAAATATGATCCGTGTGCATTCTCTCTGTTCTCATATGAATGTAAAAGTGGTTGCACATAAACTTTTGACGGACGCTCTAGGTCTTGCTTCCTAAAAACAAAAGTGAAGATGTTAATATTTTTGATAAAATTAGTATGAACAGATGGAATACGCACGCACATGTATACATGCCCGGCTACCCGTATGAA
>NC_051413.1:16130742-16130819 GCF_015228065.2 Penaeus monodon
AAAAACTATTTTGACTTCTCTAATTTTGATTTGATTAGCATGATGTAATAGTCTTAAGGCTCGTGGGGGGGACTGAA
>NC_051413.1:16131928-16132718 GCF_015228065.2 Penaeus monodon
GGCACATGTTTCGACTGGAGCGCTGGACTGTTAGAGTGAGGGGGATTTTGATCATAGAAATATGTTAGCGTGTTTATAAGTGGAAAACATAAACATTTGAAAGGCCCTTTCATATTTATCCGGCCACACGAACGCATTTCTCAATTGCCATTTGTTTTTTGAGGTTTTACGTCAGCAGTTTTCCCATCGCAAAGCAATCTCTTAGAATCCCTTCACTTCACCTCGCCTAAATCTTGACTTGTCATGGAGATGCTTTAAGAAATTATAATAGACGCATCTCGCAGGAACTGAGTCACGTCTCATTTCCCCGGCGCTGCTCGCGCGCCACGCAACGTTCGGCCCAATGCACGGAGCGGGCGCCTCGCCGGAACTGCGAGCGTAACTTGTCATTGATGAGTGGGAAGGCTTGGCAAATAGTTTTCATACATTTGCTAATCTTTTGACGCCGAGGTCGCAGTCATTACAGTTTCAAGCGTACTCACGCTGCAGTCCGAAATCTAGGTTTCCCAACTAAGTCAAGTACATATTGAGACATGAACTCAGGTACAATGGAAGAGAAATAACTTTCATATAGTTAACGTTATGATAGAATTTTGTTTGCACCTTCAAGGAACGTTTGAAAGAATGATGTATGGATGTTGCCTCCCTCTCTCCATATTCTATTAAAACATTAAACTAAAACTGTCAGTCAAGGTCACTGGCTCAAAGACACTGGCTTCAAGGTCACTGGGTCGAGGATCACGCCCTAGTCTGCGCACGCCTGCTCTAGTTCGTGCATAGGGTGAAGGGT
>NC_051413.1:16133484-16133583 GCF_015228065.2 Penaeus monodon
GGCCGAGACCTCATCCGTAGGGGACCATCGTCACACCGAGATAGGCGATTTTGCCACGACTCTATAATAAACGAACCAGGGAAAAACATCAGACAACAG
>NC_051413.1:16135970-16137298 GCF_015228065.2 Penaeus monodon
GGGGGGAATTCGGTGCTTGCGGCTGGGTTTACGTTCGGCAACAACCGAGGCCGCTGGGTGGGAAGGGCCACGCCTATCTTCAGGGCCCCGTCCACCAAGGTCGTCTCCGCCACGATCTTCGTCTCGAGTCCTGGTCTTCCTGACAACGCCGTTTACAATCCCTACGATTCTCGCCGCAGAGGATACGGGGCACAGGGGGGAGGATTCCGACCGCGCAATCCTTCAGGCCAGGTCCGAGGCGGCACGATTCTTTTTTCCAATGACGGATTCTACAGGGAGGTCGACCCAAGGGAGATCATTTATGGCAGAGCTCTACAGGGAGCACTGACTAGTGATAGTCAGACGATCGTGACACTCAATGAAACTGACGGCGCTGCCGTCATAGTAAATCCTCAAGTTCTGTCGTATGCAAATGTAACTAAGTATTCAATCGGTAATGAATTCGACAAGGAGCCACTTCATTTTGAAAGGCTTGGTGTCCAACGCATTGCGAAGAAAATTGATGTTGAATTCGTCGAAAATAAAACTAATCTTGAGAGCGAAAAAACAACGTTAACAATGTCCCGGGACAATGAGGACTCGAGCCGCAAACATGAAGACCTTATTGACACGCGGCCCACAACTGACAATGCCAGAGGTGCAATCTCACGCCAAAGACGCGAAAAAGACATAAGATTCATCCCTAAAGAACGCACATTAACGGCTGTCCTCACCGTGACATCGGGCGACACAGACCATGATGTTACACAGATACAGGACAGAAGCGACAGCCCAGACACCAACGAACAACCAAAAGACGATGAAGGTCATATGTCAGGCCTGCACGAACTCCCGAGCATCGACACATTCATCAACGGGGCGCTCTTCTTGGACCTGGTGGACCCCAGTCAGGCAGGGGAACCTCGAGAGGCCGCAGACGGAGCGAGAGGCGGAGCGGAGGTGCGGCGGGACACCACCACTGAGCCCAAGGAGTCCTCGCTTAGGCTACCAACAGGAGCATCTGTTGAATCCTTTGGTGATGTCGCAGACGTCCCATCTGAAGCAACTTCAACCATGTATCATGAAACGCTGATTGGACTGGTTTTATATTTCCTTTTGACCTTTCGTGTGCTACAGCTTTAGCCAGCAAACCCTGTAGTACTGACAGCAGTCAGCTCTGAAACACAAAATCAAGCGTTTATGTAAATATAAACTTATTGTAACATAATGATTAGCTATAAACACGTACAATCATTAAAGATAATCAAACCAATAGGGAAGCAAAAGTACATAAATGTATGTTTATCTTACATAATTTTTTCACACACCTACCTATATATGTGTGTGTA
>NC_051413.1:16139639-16139852 GCF_015228065.2 Penaeus monodon
TTATGTAATGGCGCAGATGGCTAGGGGGGGGGGCATCCTCCTAGTTAAAAAAGGACACCGATCTGTGACTCTAGTGTTGTACTGAGAAGCAAATAAACGTAGATATAAAGCTAATGTAGATCAATCTCCTCCTGAAGAAAACGAGTAATGAAATCCCTTAAAAATCTGTTACTCTGGTGAAAGCCGTCATCAAGACAAAGAATATATTTTTTT
>NC_051413.1:16139905-16140712 GCF_015228065.2 Penaeus monodon
GAACCTCACTATTTTTACTGAGCACATGAGTCTTGATGACTAAATTACTCCATCCCGTGGTCATTCCAAAGGGGAAATTGTTTTTGAGAACTTTATCGAAATAAATAATGATGATTACCTTCACTGGCTTTTGTAATTTGTGCAATCTATGGAGGGCGGGATGGATAAAATGATCACCGACCTCGAAAATGATAATACATATATGCAATGATAATACATATAAGTAAGCTTTTTCTTGAGGTCTGTCAATACATGAATGCTGTTCAAAAACATATAAGGGCAAATGGAAATCATTTAATATTCAACTTTATCTATTACAACAAAACTGTAATACACGCAACTCATGTCTTAACAAAGATTAAAAAAAGGGGTCATGGATTTTCAGGGTGTTTCAGTATAAATCAAATTTTGGGACTTAAACACATCAAAGCGACAGAATAAGTGAAATAAAAGAGTATTTATATTTTTTTTTTATAGGACAATGACTAATATGTAGAGTACTGCATTGTGCAATACTTTTCTTCTCAAGGAATAATGTCTCCATAAATGACAAATAATTTTTTTTGACTCATATTATCAGTTTGATGTTTTTACTGTCTGCTTTGGTGACAAATACGAATGGATTTGCAGTATCCCCTGGCAGGCAGTATGTGACTGCCACGGCACTTTAGAGAGTGTGTCGTACCTTCACTTCCTGCCATTGTAAGAAACCTAAAGATATTTCTAGTGAAATTTCTGTCTACGATAGACGTATTGCTTTATCACTTATTTTTTTGCTTCCTTATTTGGTTCTTTACTGCAACCGAG
>NC_051413.1:16140970-16141674 GCF_015228065.2 Penaeus monodon
TTTGTTTTGGTTATTTTGATTTGGGATTCTTGATAAGCGTGTGCACTGACGAAATTTGGAAAATTAAGAGAATGCCGCAGACAGGAACGAGAATTAAAGACAAGAAATAAGTTCCAATGCCAAGCAAACAAATTGTTGGAGATAATGCTGTCCCAAGAAACAATTAGATCTTTTCCCCATTAGTTTAGTGATTTGCCCTTGGGAAGCTTTTCAGTACGATTACTAGCCAAGTGCAGGGCCAAATTTTATCCATAAAATAAAAGCTATAGTTTAGGGCTTCACATTTCAAGTTTTGATGACCCTCAGTTTTTATTGTATAGCTGAGTAAAACGATTATTTCAAGTTTTATAAGACCTTTTCTAATACTTTAAAAGAGCCTCCAAGCTTTATAAAGTTTGGGGCCTCGTCAAATTAATCCGCTCCGCCAAATGCACGTCTGCACTGTAATATATATTTAATGACTTGAAACCTTGTTTGGCCAAGAAACATCCTTCAAACCTTTTCATCCTTTCATCGCCTCAAGGAGGTCAAAACAGGCTGGGTCCCACACTTTGTTTAGTCCACATGGCTCACTGTTACCCTTTCAGCCATGCTGGGTTTTCCTTAACTATCTACCCGTAGGCATTTTCAAAATGGCTCTGTCAGCCTAGTGGCTAGTCCATGAGTTAACTATCAAGATATGTGAATTTATGTGTGATTTTGTT
>NC_051413.1:16141901-16142367 GCF_015228065.2 Penaeus monodon
CTTCGGCCAAAGTGCAAACAGTACTCTATAGTGATAAGGATACCCGTCAAAACTTAAAGGCACAGTCTCTTTGGATCTGCCAGAAGTTCTGAAAAGAGTAAAAGAAACCTTTTTACGATGTGTAGACAATTTTTCGAAGTATAAGAATTATAATGCTATTATATGACACTTTTAAGGGATGTACTGGATAAATAAACTGTTTAGAAGCACACAAGTATATAATAAAAAGTGTTAGTGAGAACATGTGTTTTAGTCTATCCCAAAATTGCCAATCTGTTTTCACCAAAAGTACCAAAAAAAACACCAGAACAGCACAAAAGGCACCAACATTTATGAAATTCAAATTATTTTCTTGATTTTCTTAGAAATGTGCTTTCCCTTATTCCATAGCTAATGATGTCGATGACCATTTCTTATACATTTATCTTTTCTCCACTAGGCTGTCGGCCGACACACACAAAACGCG
>NC_051413.1:16142441-16142827 GCF_015228065.2 Penaeus monodon
TACTTGAGTCTGTAGCGGGTGATTCCATGTATTAGGAATTATCTCATTGCTAGTGCGAACCCGAAAACCCAAATCTGGCATATTAGTACCAGGTTTTACAATCCTGGTCTAACCCTGTGAATCTTTACAGATGCAGTTCTATGTATGCAATGGGATAACATCAAATTAAATTTTTTGGCCAATTTTATTTCGAGCATAAAAAATTATTAGTGAACTGGCATACTCAATCAAATGCATATAATTTGAATAATATAACAGTCATACGGACAAAAGACAAATCGTAAAAATAAAGTGGATAACAATATTGTATAAAAATGTAAAATGATAGGTAAATTTCAATAGCCGTCTCACCTGCTATGACTACATAGATTATACTCCCATAGTTA
>NC_051413.1:16142871-16143869 GCF_015228065.2 Penaeus monodon
TATATATGTATATATTCTGGTAGGCCAATTCGTTACCCCCGGTTCGGGCGACAGCTGGTCCAACTAGTTGAATCTGTCCTCCAACTTCCTGTGCTGATTCCTCCCCAAAGGGGAGTCTGCATGTTGTCCCAGTCTTGGTCAATTCATGTTGACAGCTTCTTTGATACTTTTCAGCCTTGTCATCTAAGCAGTTTCTTGCCCTTCTTCAGCTATTTCCGCGCCCTGCTCAGCCCCCCCCCTAAATCAGTGCCATTCTACTGTTACTGTTAGCCCTACCCTTGAACTTGTGTTCATGTCATCATCATTTAAATTACCACTGCCAATACAGTCGCTAACAAAGGACCTTGTCTGTAGGGCTACTAATGATTTTTCCTGCTAAGTTGCTCTTTGAGTCTATAAGCACCCCCATCTCTTACATTTTTACCACTTCAAATGGTCATTCGGCCATTTTTTTTCCCAAATTTTTCAACTGATGTCACATTCAAACTTTTCTTTTTTCACAACACAAATGCACTCACCTTTATTTTTACACTGTGATGTCCCAGTTTCTTCTAACCTAGTCTTTAAATCTAGCTTCTGTTTTTTTTTCTCTCTCTCCTCTGACACGTCATCATTTTCTAGCTCAATTTGTGGGGTGGTGCTCTCCCAAACATTGCCACCACGGTCTTACCCCTGTGGTCCATGTGTGTCTCTGTTCAAACACTTTTCTGTGCATCTGAGTAAAAGTGGCCAATTTTGGGGTTGCCCTTTCACATAGAGCCCTCATCCCCTGCTTCATTGTTCGTTGATTCGCTCTACTACCTCCTTTTTCTTTTGGTTTGTTGGGAGTAATGATCTTAGGCTTTATTACATAAATGACAATAATTTCACCATTTTTTTGTTTTTAAATTAAAAAACCCCATCAGACAGCATAAAATTTACAATTTTCTCAGACGCTTGAGGCAATTTCTGTTTCAACCTATGCAATTTAAAGAGTAAAAATAATTATCAGTTACTGT
>NC_051413.1:16144463-16144542 GCF_015228065.2 Penaeus monodon
TATCTAAAGGGGGTTTACCCCGTGCAAAGGGCCCTTTAGCTTTTTTACGCGGTAGTTATTTAAAAATAATAAATCAAAA
>NC_051413.1:16154468-16154685 GCF_015228065.2 Penaeus monodon
ATAAATTTTTTTCTGTCAAATTCGGGAATGGTTTTGATTAATTGAATATCACATGATCGTTTAGGTTTAAAAGCGTGTGAATTTATGGTGGAAAAAATCCACCCAAACTTAAACCCGATCATCATATTTTCTCAGGGGATGTTTCCTTTTACTAAGCACCTCACTATCGCGTACAAGCGGGAGGGGCCATCTTTTGCTGAACCCCCGTTGGGAAAAC
>NC_051413.1:16154718-16155106 GCF_015228065.2 Penaeus monodon
CTACATTTTTAATACTTAACCGTTAAACGCCACACTACTGATCCTATGGTTTTTTCTATCGAATTCCAAAATTCCCTGTATTTATTCATAAGGGGGCCCAAAATATATAGGCCTACACTTTTACCCGGATTCATACCAAACGTTTTTAAAAAAAATCTTTTTAGTCTTAAGGGCACAAAAAGAACAAAGTCTTTTTTATTTATATTTTTACTGCCAAAATTTCAGTTTTTTCCCCAAAAAAAAGTACTTAAATTCAAAACGGAAAAAAAGGCCCAAAACCCCTGCTGTTAAACTTGAACAAAACCCCCCCCAGTCACTTTTCTCGTCGGTTTGGGGGGGGGGGGGGGCTGAGGAGACGGGCGCTGAGGCCCAGTGAGGGCAGCCTGCC
>NC_051413.1:16155175-16155355 GCF_015228065.2 Penaeus monodon
CCGGACCCCTTTGCCCCGTAAACCCCGAAAGTGCCGGGGGAAATTTTTTTTAATAAGGAAATAAATCAAAAATGTAGGGTTTTTCCCAATTTTCGCTGCCCCACTCGGGATGGGGATTTTTTGGGGGGCCCCGGAAAAAACCCTTTAAAAACCCAATTTTTTCAAGGTTTTACGAGGATT
>NC_051413.1:16155473-16155719 GCF_015228065.2 Penaeus monodon
CCCCGGTTTTTGTGTGGTGAAAAGGGGATAAGGAAAAAAATTAGTTCTAATGTTTTATTGCCCAAAATTCCCCAAAAAAAAGGGAACAGATAAAAGCCAAAACGAGGTAACAAAAAGCGGACATGAAGAGCATTTTTAACTCGAAACCCCCGAAGCAGAAAAAAGGTGGGGGGGGATCAGCTGGTCCCTCGAAGGGCATCACCGTCCCTTTCGGGGTCGCTTTCCCCCACCGCCCCCGCCAGAGGA
>NC_051413.1:16155756-16156910 GCF_015228065.2 Penaeus monodon
GGAGGAACCGCCTTTTCCACCCCCCTCCCCTCCACCTCCGGAGGAACCGCCGTATCCACCGCCTCCCCCTTTCCCCCTCCCTCCAAAAGGAAAACCCCCGTATCCCCGCCTCCCCTTCCTCCCCACCTCCGGAGGGAAACCCCCGTATCCCCCTTTCCCCACTCCCGAGGGGAAACCCCTTATCCACCCCCCCTCCCTTCCTCCCCCACCTCCAGAGGAACCGCCGTATCCACCGCCTCCACTTCCTTTCCCCCACCCCGGAGGGGCCCCCGTAATCCCCCCTCCCCAAACCCCCAGAAACCGCGTTCCACCGCCTCCACTTTCCCCCTAAACCCCGGAGGAACCACCGTATCCCCCCGCCTCCCCTTTTCCCCCTCCAAAACCCCCAAAAGGAACCCCCCGTATCCCCCTCCCCCACTTCTCCTCCACCTCCCGGGAAACCCCCGATCCACCGCCTCCAATTCCTCCACCTCCCGAGGGAAACCCCCGGGAACCCCCCGCCTCCACTTTCCCCCTCCCGGGGAACCGCCGTATCCCCCCTCCCTTCCACCTCCGGAGGAAACCCCCGTTTTTTCACCGCCTCCCCTTTCCCCCTCCACCTCCGGAAAGGGTCCGGGCCCTATCCCCCCTCCTCCCCTCCACCTCCGGAGGAAAAGCCGTCCACCTCCTCCACTTCTCCTCCCCCCCAAAAGGGAAACCCCCCGTTCCCCCTCCTCCCCTCCCCTCCTCCAAAGATCCACCCTACATTCCTCCACCTCCTCCACTCCAAGAACCGCCCGTAATTTCCCCCCCCCCACCTCCACCTCCAGAGGACCGCCGTATCCAAACCCCCTCCTCCTCCCCTCCGAGGAACCCCCGTATCCCCTTCCTCCATTCCCCTCCCGGGGGATCCTCCCTATCCACCTCCCCCCCCACTTCCCCCTCCACCTCCCGGGGGAACCTCCGTATAAAATTTTCCCCCTCCTCCACCTCCGGAGGTACCTCCTAAACCACTTCCCCTCCTCCACCTCCCGAGGAAAACCCCCGTAAACCACCGCCCCCATTCCTAAACCTCCGAGGAACCCCCCTTTATCCACCGCCCCACTTCCCCTCCGGAGGGGAAACCCCCGTTTTCCACCGCCCCAAATTCCTCCTCCCCCTCCGGAGGATCCGGG
>NC_051413.1:16156978-16157181 GCF_015228065.2 Penaeus monodon
CGGGGGAAAACCCCGTATCCCCCGCCTCCACTTTTCCCCCTCCACCCCCGGAGGGTTTCCCCTAAACCACCTCCCCCACCCCACCTCCGGAGGAACCACCCTATCCACCCCTCCACCTCCGAGGAACCGCCGATCCACCCCTCCACCTCACCTCCTCCCGGGTATCCCCATAATTTCCCCCACCTCCAGAAGAAACCGCCGTA
>NC_051413.1:16157246-16157961 GCF_015228065.2 Penaeus monodon
GAGGGAAACCTTTCCCTATCCCTTCCTCCACTTTCCCCCTCCGGAGGATCCTCCGTATCCACCTCCCCCACTTCCTTTCCTCCCCCCTCCGGAGGGGAAACCCCCGTATCCAATTCCTCCCCCTCCAAACCCCCGGGAACCCCCGTATCCATTCCTCCTCCTCCACCTCCGGAGGAACCTCCGTATCCACTTCCTCCACTTCCACCTCCGGAGGAACCGCCGTATCCACTTCTCCTCCCACGCCTCCACCTCCGGAGGAACCGCCGTATCCACCTCCTCCCCCTCTCTACTGCCTCCAGACGACCCATACATTGCGCCTCCGCCTCCTCCGCCTCCGCCGCGCGATGAGCCTCCGTGGCCTCCGCCGTCTGCCAGGATGGAGGCAGCCAGAAGGCCGAGCAAGGCCCACGCCAGTAGTCGTCTCTGAAACCACGGACTCCGTCAGAACAAGGTCACGGCATCGCGTCATGTTCCCTCTCATTGTAAACAAAATGTGTTTTGGTGTCTCCGTTTCTGTCAGTGTATGTATGCATGTATCTTTTGCATGCGTGTGCCGACACATCTCGCACTCAACCATGCTGCTCAGCGGCAGGAGTCGCTTTGCTGGGAGGCTAAGAGACGCTCGCTTTTTATGGTCGCCGCGAGGGCCGCCTGCTGTGCGCGCCGCCACTCGCTCCTCTCGACTTTCTTTGATGTCGGAAGGGGTTGCTTTGCC
>NC_051413.1:16158799-16159390 GCF_015228065.2 Penaeus monodon
CAATTAAGAAGAATTCCTCCAGTCCATCGGAATTTATTTCATCCTCAATGTTAACTTCTCCAATGACAAGTTCTTATCCATGTAGAAATGCTAAATGTTTACTCTATGTGGCTCAGTGAGTGATTTGGCAGTTATCTCAAAGTCAGGTAATAATTCCTCATCACCAAATAATCTATTCGCCCTATATAATCACCCTGTATTTCATCAACAAAGGGATGCGAGTTTAAGTTAATATCATACTCTGTCATGCTAAGCTCCAAATAAGCTTCATGAGCACTGAAAATTGAGGAAATTCTTAAATTCATAAATTCATACCCGTTTATGAATGTTTTCTACTTTAGTTTCATATTTTACAAGGTTTTTAATTGTTCTACCTTTTTTTCTATCTTGCTACGTTGCATCTTTACTTTAGGTAGTATATGGTGGTGACATTGCCTCTCAAAATTTACTTAACCTCTAGAATTCATGGTGAATAATCCACAATCTTACCGGATCATCATATACTCAGGTGATGTTTCCTTTGACTAAGCACCTCACTATCGCTGTACAAGCAGCAGGACGCCATCTTTAGCTGAACGCCGTTGGTAACAC
>NC_051413.1:16159422-16159699 GCF_015228065.2 Penaeus monodon
GCTACATTTCACTATTTTAACAGTTAATCGCCACCTCTAGCTGATCCTATGGTTTGTCTATCTGAATTCTAAATTACGTGTATTATTCATAATGACATAACTATATAGGCCTATCACTTTACCAGGATTCAGTACCATCGTAAAAACAAACATCTTCTTAGTCCTTAAGGGCACTGATAATCTATTACTGCCATAATATTCAGTTTTGCAACCCAACCTAAAGTACTTAAATTCAACACGGAAAAAACAAGGCCCAAACCGCTGCTGTTAAACTTCG
>NC_051413.1:16159935-16160108 GCF_015228065.2 Penaeus monodon
GGACCCTATCGCCACTAATGACCTTAGAAAGTGCCGGCAGAATTTTTCCAAGAAGTAAATAAATCAAAAATGTAGTTTCGCTAAATTATCGCTGCCACCACTCTGGGATGGAGATTTTTGGGGCGGCCCGAGAAAACCCTCCAAACCGAATTTATTCAAGGTTTGGACGAGGA
>NC_051413.1:16160207-16160451 GCF_015228065.2 Penaeus monodon
AAAAAGGAGTGATAATGAACAAAATTAGTTCTAATGTTTATTGCCTAACATTCCACAAAAAATGGCAACAGATAAACGCCCAAGACGATGTAACAACAAGCGGACATGAAGAGAATTTGTAACTCGATCCTGAAGCTAGAGAGAAACAGGTGCAGGGATCAGCTGTTCCCTCGAAGGACATCACCGTCCGTACATGCTCGCTCCTCCTCCGCCGCCGCCAGAGGAGCCCCCGTACATTCCTCCA
>NC_051413.1:16160505-16160622 GCF_015228065.2 Penaeus monodon
GAGGAAACCGCTGTATCCACCGCCTCCACTTCCCTCACCTCCGGAGGAACCGCCGTATTCCACCCTCCTCCACCTCCGAGGAACCGCCGTATTCACTCTCCCCCCCCTTCCAAAGGG
>NC_051413.1:16161422-16161597 GCF_015228065.2 Penaeus monodon
TTAAATTATTTCTCACATTCCACATTTTTCAATTGGTCAGTTGTGTAGTGTTAGCTAATACTTTGACCTGGCTAGGCATACAGTCTTCCTTATATGGAGAGACTGGCTTTTATCTACTAAGCACCATTGATCACTGAAAAAAAGGAGAGAGAGGTGGGGGGTGGGGGAGAAGAAA
>NC_051413.1:16163123-16163550 GCF_015228065.2 Penaeus monodon
TCCCGTTAGGCCATACTCCCACGCTTTTTCTGTCTAAGTTACACTTAGAACAACTCAAGAAAAAAACTGAAATAATGCCTCTGTGTGTGACTAAGTGAGTGTATGTGTGCGTGTTTTAATTTTTGCGCTTGTCTTTGCATGCGTGTGTTTCCAAGAATGTTCCAATTAATCATGATTTCTCTGAATTTTGTTTTGTCGCCAAATCTCAGTGCAGACAATACAGACAGAATGACCCAGAGAAGAGTTATCCCTCATAAATTTACGTTTTCTCTATTCACGCCCGGGACTGACGAAGAAAGACATTCAAAGAAAACTCATGCATTTGCAGCTTTGAGCTACAACCTGCACAGATGTACTAAATGTTTGATTATAAAAACAAGTGCAACGAGGACAGAGGGGCTTTGATGATTGCAAGGAACTCCATTAA
>NC_051413.1:16164288-16164429 GCF_015228065.2 Penaeus monodon
CCATGCCATCTGGGTGCGACACAAATTTAAGACCAAAAATCAATAAAAATAAAATCTAGATTGCCCCAAAAAAATTTTGAAAAAAAACGAAATTGTCCCAAATTTTTTAAAATCAATACTTAAAAAACCAAATCAAGAAAT
>NC_051413.1:16164718-16164895 GCF_015228065.2 Penaeus monodon
CCCTCATGAAGGGTTCCATCCAGGACCGAAAGAAAACGGCGTCCAAAACGGAACCCGTGTAATATGAACTCGTAAAAAATTTTTACGAAGACAGGCAAGACCCAATGAAATGAACGCCGGGAACACCTGATGTTCACAACACCACAGAATCAATGATATTTCATACCCCCCAATCCA
>NC_051413.1:16165906-16166105 GCF_015228065.2 Penaeus monodon
GGGCAGCGGCAGCAGGAAGGCACGGCCCGCGGGAAGGGGAGCGGCCCGCAGGAAGGGTAGCGGCCCGCAGGCAGGGGGAGCGGCCGCAGGCTGGGAGCGGACAGCAGGGAGGGAGCCTTCCCCGTCTGGTCTTGATCCCTGTATACAATTTTATTAGATTTTGACTTTCAAGACATTCCCTTTCCCTTTCGTCATTTAA
>NC_051413.1:16166178-16166263 GCF_015228065.2 Penaeus monodon
AATACCCCTGGGTGGGGCCCCAAGTCACGTCTCCCCTGTCCGGGGTAGAGTCGGGGTGTTTTTCAGGGGGGAACCCCCCCCCCCA
>NC_051413.1:16166295-16166405 GCF_015228065.2 Penaeus monodon
CAA
This sequence comes from Penaeus monodon, assembly GCF_015228065.2. NCBI lineage: Eukaryota > Metazoa > Arthropoda > Malacostraca > Decapoda > Penaeidae > Penaeus > Penaeus monodon. Next base: position 16,166,299 of record NC_051413.1, read on the forward strand.
TTTCCCCACCACCATTGCTACATGCTATTCCTCGTATTTTCTTGTGGTGGGACCATGCATTATTTCTTAAAATGTTTTGGCACGATTTCCTATCACTAATACCTATC
>NC_051413.1:16169688-16170212 GCF_015228065.2 Penaeus monodon
TACGATCTATGTCTCCATGATGAAATTTGGGTAAATAAAGAAGCATAAATAAAACATGATTTGCACATTCCCCCATCGCAAAACAAATAAAAAAACGGTCGAGGAAGAAATTCAGACTTTAATCGCGTGGCATAAAGACCGGCCTGTCACAGGGAAGGTCCTCGCCCTACCGGCTTCGCAGTACAGGGCGTCACGCGGGCCACGTTTTTGATAACAAAACCGTGCTTCCAGCTGTCTACTCTCCTCTAATAGTTAATCCCTGTGAGCAAAGGACCTATTTGGCAGAAAAAGATCGAGAACGGACCGACCTGGTCTATTTTTTCTTGTTAATGATTTATGAGAACTTGCGTCCGCAACATTGCGTGACTTTGGCAGCTACTGAGTTGACCTGAAAGAATATCGTCGTCTTTTTCCTTTTAATTCATCGAATGGAAGAATTATTGCACTCGCTAAATATTTTGTCATAATATGACTACTAATAAATTATACTGTGATACCACAAAATTCCCTGTTTTTATCATTGC
>NC_051413.1:16170276-16170620 GCF_015228065.2 Penaeus monodon
ATACAGCAGACAGGGACGGCAACTTCCTTTGGTCCCGAGTGCGTCCAATCCTCGGCTGAGACCTGCGCCAAGACACAAATAGCACCATTAGAAAGCGCCGAACGCACTGCCGAGGCCAGGCAGTCTGGTCGCGAATTCCGAGCCGACGGAGAGTCCTTCACCCGCCCGGGATCCGCGAGGGAGTCATGGCGCCAGAATCCAGAGGCCCGTGACCGCAGCGCCGCCGTCGGGAGCCGCGCCTCGCCTCCTCGCTTCCGCTGACGCTCTCCTCTACAAAGGACGTTGAAATGAATCAGATTCTTGCAATTAGATCTCATTCTCAGGATACTGGCCTTGAAGGCTAA
>NC_051413.1:16171167-16171527 GCF_015228065.2 Penaeus monodon
GCTTGATAATGGATTCATTGATCTGCAACTGTTGGCGACCAGCGCACAGCCCGGGGCGGCCGACGAGACCCGACGCGGCGGGGACTTCCCATTAGGCGCCCACGCCTCCGAATGGGTGTGGTGAGGCAGGAAATGTTCCGGTTATTAGCAGCGGACACTTAGTAGTATGAACCGCATTCTTATCCCCCGGAGCTGCCTCTATTAAGTCCGATTAACAATGCACAATCCTCGAATGCCTCGCTGGCGGTCACGCTTCCCAATTCGTGTATTTTTCTACACTCGTAATTGCAATTTATGGCTGTGTCGTTTCTTTAAAACCGATTCTGAAACTGTGAGAAGAGTGCTAAAAACCTAGTAGCT
>NC_051413.1:16171756-16171846 GCF_015228065.2 Penaeus monodon
AATTTTAAAATTAATATTTTATTTATATAATATATATTATATATATTATTAAATTTTAATATATATTATAATATATAAGTCTATGGTGTG
>NC_051413.1:16171888-16172016 GCF_015228065.2 Penaeus monodon
GATAGTAGATATAGATGAAGATAGAAGAAATAGTAGATAAATTAACACCACGAGATTTATATATTATAAAAATATTTAAAATTATATATATTATATATATATAAATGGTGTGTGTGGTGTGTGTGGTA
>NC_051413.1:16172629-16172697 GCF_015228065.2 Penaeus monodon
TATTAATTTTAATGTATATAAAACATGTTTGTGTGGTGTATCTACACACACACACACCCCAAACAGTG
>NC_051413.1:16175441-16175890 GCF_015228065.2 Penaeus monodon
TTTATATATATGTAAATTAAACATATATATACATATAATTATTATATAAAATTTTAAGAATAAAGTAGTAATATATTTTAAAATATATAATTGTATATTTATAATAATAAAAAATATATTATATATATATTTTTTTAAAAAAACCCCCCAGGCCCCAAATTTTTTTCCCCCCCCCCCCCCAAAAAAAAGGGGGGGCCCCCGGGGGGGGGGGGAAAAAAGGGGGGGGTTTTTTTCCCCCCCCCCTTTTGTCCAAAAACCTTTTGGGGGAAAAAGGGTTTTTTTCCCGGGCCCCCGGGGGGGGGGGCCCCCCCTTTTTTTTTTTTAAAAAGGGGAAAAAATTTCCCGGGGGGGGCCCCCCCCCGGGGGGAAAAAAAAATTTCCCCCCCAAAAAAAAAAGGGGGGGAAAAAAACCGGGCCGGAAAAAAGGGGGAAAGCCAAAAAATTTTTTT
>NC_051413.1:16176753-16177021 GCF_015228065.2 Penaeus monodon
GGGGGGGAAAAGGGGGTTTAATTTTTTTTTTAAAAAAAGAAATAAAATTTTTAAAATTTTTTTTAAAAATAAAAAAAAAAAGGGGGGGGAAAAAAAAAATTTAATTTTTAAAATAAAAATATTTTTTTTTTTTAAAAAAAAAAAATATATTTTAAATAAAAAATTATAAAAATAATAAATAAAAATATATATATATAAAAAAAATTTTTTTTTAAAAATTTTTTAAAAAAAACCCAAATTTTTTTTTTTAAAAAACCCCCCCCCGGGG
>NC_051413.1:16177237-16177408 GCF_015228065.2 Penaeus monodon
TTTTTTTGGGGGAAAAACAATTTATTTTTTTTTTTTTGGGGTTATAAAAATTTTAATTTAAATTTATTATTTTTTTAAAAAAATTTTTAAAATTTTTTTTAAAAAAATTTTAAAAAAAAAAAACCCCCCCCAAAAAAAAACAACCATCACCCCCAAAAAAACCCCCCCCCC
>NC_051413.1:16177442-16177521 GCF_015228065.2 Penaeus monodon
TATTTTTTTTTTAAAAAATATTTAAAAATATATTTTTTAAAAAAAAAACCCCCAAAAAAAAAAAAATTTTTTTTTTTCC
>NC_051413.1:16178280-16178475 GCF_015228065.2 Penaeus monodon
AAAAAAAAAAAAAAAAAACCCCCACACACCCCAACACACACACAAAAAACCCCCAACACACACAAAAAAAAAAAAATTTTTAAAAAAAAAAAAACCCCACACACCCCCAAAAAAAAAAAAAAACCCCCCAACCCACAAACCCCCCCCAAAAACAAACACAAACCCCCCCAAAAACCCCCCCAAACACACACCCCC
>NC_051413.1:16178639-16178725 GCF_015228065.2 Penaeus monodon
TTTTTTTTTTTTTTTAAATATAAAAAAAAAAAAAACCCCCCCCCCAAAAACAAAACACACCCCCCACACACACCAAAACCCCCCCC
>NC_051413.1:16178846-16178999 GCF_015228065.2 Penaeus monodon
TTTTTATATATTTTTTTATATATTAAAATTTAATATAAAAAAAAAATTTATATTTGGTTTTTTTAAAAAATAAAATTAAAATATATAAAAATAAAATATATATTATATATTATAAAAAAATATTATATATATATATATATAAAAAAAAAAAAA
>NC_051413.1:16184688-16184963 GCF_015228065.2 Penaeus monodon
TGTTGCTATCCACTCACAAGGGCCATGGGGAAACCCGTGATGGCGGGACGCCTGCTCATCCCAGGGCCCTCAAGGGGTTTCCCCCTGCAGTACATCTCTTTGACCCCCCTTTAAAGGCCCCCTGGCGATGTGAGCGCGAATATCTCACCTCCCCCGGTGTTGCAATCCATTCTGTTTCCACATAAGCTTTTAGATTTTCCATATTGTTCCCCCCCGCGGGAGAGCATTCATCGGTGCCCAAAAGGGTCGCTCGGTTTCACGGTAAAGGGAGGATC
>NC_051413.1:16185246-16185324 GCF_015228065.2 Penaeus monodon
ATGCTCCAGGGATGAGATCCACACAGGGGATCCCGCGAACGCCCACAGATGGTGCTGAGCCAAGTGCAGCCGCTGTCG
>NC_051413.1:16185379-16185505 GCF_015228065.2 Penaeus monodon
ACTACAAATCTCGGTTTGCTCGACGGACGCGCTGCTGGAGGAGGAGGGCGTCCGCGGCGGGAGAGGAAAGAAGTTAAGCGCTGGAGGAGATTACTTTTTTTGTGCCTCTAATTGGGTCCGTAACTT
>NC_051413.1:16186473-16186692 GCF_015228065.2 Penaeus monodon
CTTGTTAATATTTTCTCTTATTTAAGCACGTAGAGAACAGAGAATCGTTTCCAGGATCTGCAGCACTGCTCATGTCTACTGCCATCTGCCCTGCGGCGGTTTTGTCATGACCACCTTAAAAAAGGCTTAGCTGTCCCTTGTTGCCGCGGGAAATTAGCTACAATGATTTGGCAGTGTGATGTCATCACACGCCAGAAGATTTTTTTTCATTTTCCTGAA
>NC_051413.1:16186923-16188162 GCF_015228065.2 Penaeus monodon
CCAGAATTTAGTTCATATGTCGTCAATCAAAACTTAAAAATAAAATTAATGCTAATTGGTGCAGTAAATTTGATTCATAAAATGGGCCTCTACCAGACAATCACGCGGGCCGCAAACCACCAAATCACAAAATAGTTTTCTGGAGAACATACCTTGCTTAGCCGAAGGCGATGCAGTCCCACGTCCAGCAGTCTTTCAAGGACGCTCTGCACTGAGTAGGGTGTGTTGCGTGCAGTGGAAACAAAGGGTTCTATGAATGACTGTGAAGACGGTGGTGTACTACGCAGGAACGGGTGGTTGAGGCGTTGTGTGTGAGGGTTAATAATATACAATGAATAAATTTTACTGTGTAATTTCAAAATGATAGTAATTTTCGTAGAACTGAAATATGTTGATAGTGAATGGAGAAGTAAACATTCTTTTAATATCGTAGCAGTTAGTTCACTTGGTACTTTTGTAATTTTGTCTGAACTGATCACCTAAATTCTTAAACGCGAAATGCCTGAAAAGGCGGTCATTTTTAGGCTTTTCAAGCTATTCCCCCCGCCTGTCTTTGTCGACTCACTGCCAGGGGGAAATGAACGTGAGGTCTCGGTTAAAAGGTCGAATTTATAGCAGGTGTCTATATTTCCCGCTGCGGTGGCTATTCACACTACTTGCTGTTTTTGTTTATCAGTCTGATTGCTGAAGTCCCTACGCGTTGCCCCACTTTAAAATGCCTATGATCACGTTGAGGAATTAGAATAAACACGGACTGATAGGCATGTACAAATATTTAGAGACAATTAACTTTGGGCGCTAGAATAAAAGATCTAGAATAATAACTAAGAGTATGCAAGAGAAGCATTTTGAAAAACAGATACAAAGTCGATGGTGATCCAGGCTCCGAAGAAGGACATGGCTCCTGGGAACATCATAGATCATTTTATGGAAAGTTAGAAAGACGATCAAATATAAAAAATATTATCACTTTCCAAGAATGAATGGCTGAAACTAAGAAAACTTGTTCTCACATTATTGCACAGCAGACTCGTTGTCCAAACACAAAGGAGAACTTGTAAATATCTATGACTACCATAAAAACTTGCAGGGAATGTTGCAAACTCATGGGCTCCGTCGGGAAGCGTGGCTGAGAGAGTGAGCTCCCCCCCCCCGCCGCCGTTGGATCTTACGGGGGGGGGGGGGGTTCTAAGAGAGATTTCCTGAAGGAAGTTGTTCCCACACCGCAAAAAGACAAAA
>NC_051413.1:16188882-16189795 GCF_015228065.2 Penaeus monodon
AAAAGTATATTATCAAAACTGCCGCGGTAGAGTGAGCATTCTTTCATGTCTGTTACTGCGCCCTGGGTGAGAGCAAGGCCTTGGGCGAGAGCGCGCGGACACGCAGAGCTGCCTTTTAAAAGGTCACGTACGACAGATACTTGTATTTGTAGGGTAAAACTTTACATATTAACAGAGTAAGAATCGTGCATTCAAAGATTGAAAAGGAAAAAGGCCGAAAGGAGCAAGGAAATACAGTAATAATTGGAAGATTAGCATCAACAAAAAGTAATATCCATTTGGGAAAGGTAAGGCTGCGACAAGTGAAAGCTGCTGCAGATGTTTATCATGAGAAAAAACATCACAGAGCCGATCTCAAAAACTCTTTCAGGTTTTTTGATGTTAGAAAAAAACGGGTTTGACGTAAATACACCGCGATCGTCGTCGCCGGACATAAAACATCACAAAAGAGCGCTGTTGTAAGCTCCCCTTCCCTTCTCTTCCGTGACAGAGGGGGAAGCTGACTGGAGGAGGAAAGGTTTAGGAGGCTACCCGATGAGAGGAAAATTGTCTACGGGGGCGGGGGTAAGGAGGGGCAATGCCCATATACAGTTGAGCTTGAGCCCCCAGCGGTCCCCTGTCCTGATTCTTAAAAAAGTCATTACAAACACAAATCGACGCCGTGTCACAAAACAATAATAGATTTTTACCCCCCCCGTAAAATGCTCTCGCATGATTAATACCAAATCAAACTTTTTGTTGCCTTTGCTATCCCTGGTAATGAGAACACTATCAGCCAAAGAACGCACGCAATGAAACATACATAGATATCATATCCATCCACATTAACGAACAGAGATGCAAGTGCAACATTGCAGCCGCAAGTGAAAAAAAAGGTTTTGTTAAACCTCTGACCAAATGCATATCGAGAGGA
>NC_051413.1:16192560-16192635 GCF_015228065.2 Penaeus monodon
GTCTCAAAACGGAACCCTGTGTAATATGAACTCGTAAAAAATCTTTACGAAGACAGGCAAGTCACCCAATGAAAT
>NC_051413.1:16193787-16193979 GCF_015228065.2 Penaeus monodon
GGGCAGCGGCCAGCAGGAAGGGCAGCGGCCAGCAGGAAGGGTAGCGGCCAGCAGGCAGGGCAGCGGCCAGCAGGCTGGGCAGCGGACAGCAGGCAGGGCAGCCTATCTCTGCGTCTGGTCTTGATCCCTGTATACAATTTCATTAGATTTTGACTTTTCAATGACACTTCCCTTCACCTTACGTCAGTTTAA
>NC_051413.1:16194052-16194286 GCF_015228065.2 Penaeus monodon
AATACCCCCTCGGGTGGGCTCACAAGTCACGTCTCCTCTGTCCGAGGGCTAGAGTCAGGGTGTGTGTTTTCAGGGAACACCCCGCCCCCCTTATTTTATTTTTTCCATTTTTTTTTTTGTGTGTTTCAATTTCTTCCACCACCTTATTGCTACATTGCTTATTTCCTCTGTATTATTCTTGTGGTGGTCACCATGCATTATTACATTAAAATGTTGGTCACGAGTCCCTATCAC
>NC_051413.1:16197237-16197762 GCF_015228065.2 Penaeus monodon
TACGATCTATGTCTCCATGATGAAATTTGGGTAAATAAAGAAGCATAAATAAAACATGATTTTGCACATTCCTCCATCGCAAAACAAATAAAAAAACGGTCGAGGAAGAAATTCAGACTTTAATCGCGTGGCATAAAGACCGGCCTGTCACACGGAAGGTCCTCGCCCTACCGGCTTCGCAGTACAGGGCGTCACGCGGGCCACGTTTTTGATAACAAAACCGTGCTTTCCAGCTGTCTACTCTCCTCTAATAGTTAATCCCTGTGAGCAAAGGACCTATTTGGCAGAAAAAGATCGAGAACGGACCGACCTGTCTATTTTTTCTTGTTAATGATTTATGAGAACTTGCGTCCGCAACATTGCGTGACTTTGCAGCTACTGAGTTGACCTGAAAGAATATCGTCGTCTTTTTCCTTTTAATTCATCGAATGGAAGAATTATTGCACTCGCTAAATATTTGTCATAATATGACTACTAATAAATTATACTGTGATACCACAAAATTCCCTGTTTTTATCATTGCTG
>NC_051413.1:16197828-16198146 GCF_015228065.2 Penaeus monodon
CTATACAGCAGACAGGACGGCAACTTCCTTTGGTCCCGAGTGCGTCCAATCCTCGGCTGAGACCTGCGCCAAGACACAAATAGCACCATTAGAAAGCGCCGAACGCCACTGCCGAGGCCAGGCAGTCTGGTCGCGAATTCCGAGGCCGACGGAGAGTCCTTCACCCGCCCGGGATCCGCGAGGGAGTCATGGCGCCAGAATCCAGAGGCCCGTGACCGCAGCGCCGCCGTCGGGAGCCGCGCCTCGCCTCCTCGCTTCCGCTGACGCTCTCCTCCTACAAAGGACGTTGAAATGAATCAGATTCTTGCAATTAGATCT
>NC_051413.1:16198756-16199067 GCF_015228065.2 Penaeus monodon
GACCAGCGCACAGCCCGGGGCGGCCGACGAGACCCGACGCGGCGGGGACTTCCCATTAGGCGCCCACGCCTCCGAATGGGTGTGGTGAGGCAGGAAATGTTCCGGTTATTAGCAGCGGACACTTAGTAGTATGAACCGCATTCTTATCCCCCGGAGCTGCCTCTATTAAGTCCGATTAACAATGCACAATCCTCGAATGCCTCGCTGGCGGTCACGCTTCCCAATTCGTGTATTTTTCTACACTCGTAATTGCAATTTATGGCTGTGTCAGTTTCTTTAAACCGATTCTGAAACTGTGAGAAGAGTGCTAA
>NC_051413.1:16208898-16209119 GCF_015228065.2 Penaeus monodon
GAGGCAGCTTCACCCCCTGTCAGTACATCTCTGTTGAGGCCCCATTAAGCCGCCTGGCGATGTGAGCGCTGCAATATCTCACCTCTTTCCCGTGTGTTGCATATCCCATTCTGTTTCCACATAAGCTTATTAGATTTTCCATATTTGTTCCCTCCCGCGGGAGAGCATTCATCTGGTGACCTGAAGGGTCGCTCGGATCAGCGGTCAAGGAGGATCTGTAT
>NC_051413.1:16209368-16209473 GCF_015228065.2 Penaeus monodon
GATAAAAGTACAGTAAAAAGATGAAAATGCTCCAGGGATGAGATCCACACAGGTGGATGCCGCGAACGCCCACAGATGGTGCTGAGCCAAGTGCAGCCGCTGTCG
>NC_051413.1:16209529-16209638 GCF_015228065.2 Penaeus monodon
ACTACAAATCTCGGTCGCTCGACGGACGCGCTGCTGGAGGAGGAGGCGTCCGCGGCGGGAGAGGAAAGAAGTTAAGCGCTGGAGGAGATTACTTTTTTCGTGCCTCTAA
>NC_051413.1:16210514-16210728 GCF_015228065.2 Penaeus monodon
TAATATTTTCTCTTATTTAAGCACGTAGAGAACAGAGAATCGTTTCCAGGATCTGCAGCACTGCTCATGTCTACTGCCATCTGCCCTGCGGCGGTTTTGTCATGACCACCTTAAAAAAGGCTTAGCTGTCCCTTGTTGCCGCGGGAAATTAGCTACAATGATTTGGCAGTGTGATGTCATCACACGCCAGAAGATTTTTTTTCATTTTCCTGAA
>NC_051413.1:16210988-16212239 GCF_015228065.2 Penaeus monodon
CCAGAATTTAGTTCATATGTCGTCAATCAAAACTTAAAAATAAAATTAATGCTAATTGGTGCAGTAAATTTGATTCATAAAATGGGCCTCTTACCAGACAATCACGCGGGCCGCAAACCACCAAATCACAAAAATAGTTTTCTGGAGAACATACCTTGCTTAGCCGAAGGCCGATGCAGTCCCACGTCCAGCAGTCTTTCCAAGGACGCTCTGCACTGAGTAGGGTGTGTTGCGTGCAGTGGAAACAAAGGGTTCTATGAATGACTGTGAATGACGGTGGTGTACTACGCAGGAACGGGTGGTGAGGCGTTGTGTGTGAGGGTTAATAATATACAATGAATTAACATTTTACTGTGTAATTGCAAAATGATAGTAATTTTCCGCTAGACTTGAAATATGTTGATAGTGAATGGAGAAGTAAACATTCTTTTAATATCGTAGCAGTTAGTTCACTTGGTACTTTTGTAATTTGTGTCTGAACTGATCACCTAAATTCTTAAACGCGAAATGCCTGAAAAGGCGGTCATTTTTATGGCTTTTCAAGCTATTCCCCTCGCCGTGTTCTTGTCGACTCACTGCCAGGAGGAAATGAACGTGAGGTCTCGGTTAACAGGTCGAATTTATAGCAGGTCGTCTATATTCCCGCTGCGGTGGCTATTCACACTACTTGCTGATTTTTGTTTATCAGTCTGATTGCTGAAGTCCCTACGCGTTGCCCCACTTTAAAATGCCTATGATCACGTTGAGGAATTAGAATAAACACGGACTGATAGGCATGTACAAATATTTAGAGACAATTAACTTTGGGCGCTAGAATAAAAGATCTAGAATAATAACTAAGAGTATGCAAGAGAAGCATTTTGAAAAACAGATACAAAGTCGATGGTGATCCAGGCTCCGAAGAAGGACATGGCTCCTGGGAACATCATAGATCATTTTATGGAAAGTTAGAAAGACGATCAAATATAAAAAATATTATCACTTTCCAAGAATGAATGGCTGAAACTAAGAAAACTTGTTCTCACATTATTGCACAGCAGACTCGTTGTCCAAACACAAAGGAGAACTTGTAAATATCTATGACTACCATAAAAACTTGCAGGGAATGTTGCAAACTCATGGGCTCCGTCGGGAAGCGTGGCTGAGAGAGTGAGCTCCCCCCCCCCGCCGCCGTTGGATCTTACGGGGGGGGGGGGGGTTCTAAGAGAGATTTCCTGAAGGAAGTTGTTCCCACACCGCAAAAAGACAAAA
>NC_051413.1:16213068-16214032 GCF_015228065.2 Penaeus monodon
CTTTTTAAAAGCTAATTTTGTTAGTAAACAAAGTAGTACGATGAAAAGTATATTATCAAAACTGCCGCGGTAGAGTGAGCATTCTTTCATGTCTGTTACTGCGCCCTGGGTGAGAGCAAGGCCTTGGGCGAGAGCGCGCGGACACGCAGAGCTGCCTTTTAAAAGTGTCACGTACAGACAGATACTTGTATTTGTAGGGTATACTTTACATAATTAACAGAGTAAGAATCGTGCATTCAAAGATTGAAAAGGAAAAAGGCCGAAAGGAGCAAAGGAAATACAGTAATAATTGGAAGTATAGCATCAACAAAAAGTAATATCCATTTAGGAAAGGTAAGGCTGCGACAAGTGAAAGCTGCTGCAGATGTTTATCATGAGAAAAAACTATCACAGAGCCGATCTCAAAACTCTTTCAGGTATTTGATGTTAGAAAAAACTGATTGACGTAAATACACCGCGATCGTCGTCGCCGGACATAAACATCACAAAAGAGCGCTGTTGTAAGCTCCCCCTTCCCTTCTCTTCCGTGACAGAGGGGGAAGCTGACTGGAGGAGGAAAGGTTTAGGAGGCTACCCGATGAGAGGAAAATTGTCTACGCGGCGGGGGTAAGGAGGGGCAATGCCCATATACAGTTGAGCTTGAGCCCCCAGCTGGTCCCCTGATTTCCTGATTCTTAAGAAAGTTCATTACAAAGCACAAATCGACGCCGTGTCACAAAAACAATAATAGATTTATTACCTCCCCCGTAAAATGCTCTCGCATGATTAATACCAAATCAAACTTTTTGTTGCCGTGCTATCCCTGGTAATGAGAACACTATCAGCCAAAGAACGCACGCATGTACATACATAAGATATCATCATCCCATCCACATTAACGAACAGAGATTGCAAGTGCAACATTGCAGCCGCAAGTGGAACAAAAGGCTTTGTTCACTCTGACCAAATGCATATTCTGAGAGGA
>NC_051413.1:16214648-16214718 GCF_015228065.2 Penaeus monodon
CTAAAGTGTTTTCGTCATATTTATATCGATATAGTCCACCTCTTCCTGAGCTACTACGTAGTAGTAGTTT
>NC_051413.1:16222141-16222805 GCF_015228065.2 Penaeus monodon
CTGCCTACCAGGCACCGAGAATACGGTAGTGAGATGAGGAAACCTCTGTTGCTAAGAAAAAGTCTTTTCAAATGGAAGCGAACGTTCGGCAAATTTATCTTCGCCGCCCGCCTTTCGCAGGTCCTTCTCAAAGTCAGCGCCCACCCACCGCCCTCGTCCTTCTGTTCTGGCCCTGCTACCTGTTCCTCGGGCGATGGCATTTGCGATAACGCGAGTCCCAACTATCAACAACTTTTTTAGGGATTTTACCTTTCCATTTCCCTTCTATAGACCTTGTTGGAGTTGCCTTAATGGACTCTGAGAAAACACCTTGTAACGTCATGCCTCTTTTGCAACTCTCATTGCATATGCACGTGAGTTGCAGAACATGGAATACCCATAAAGTTTATCGTTTCACTAACAACCTCTTTCATTCCCTCTTTTCTTGTGCTTTTGCAATTGATTTATTTTCTTAACAAAATTTCTGGGCCTTATTATTTAGTCTAAAAATCATCTGCCAAGTTTTTTTTTCGAGTGACGTGCAGCCTTTTCACAGGATAACTATTTCCAACCTGCACCTGTTCCTACAGTGTACAATGTTCAAGCAGGTGGCTACCGACAGGCACCCGGATGGTTTACCTGCAGTTTATTCATGTCACGTGGTTTCACCGACAAATGCTGCATA
>NC_051413.1:16226007-16226248 GCF_015228065.2 Penaeus monodon
GGGATTGTGTGTTCTCCTCAGCGTGTCATCCTCGTGTTGCCCTGAAGATAGTGCTCGCACTGCCTGTCCCTGGCCTCGGGAGCCTGCGGCGGAAGGATCCCCCTTCGTTGCCTCATCCGAAGGACCGGCCCCGGGCGTGACCTGGCACCGCGGGGGAGGCCCTCGCTGGTATATAAGGCACCGGCGCGCGTCTCGGGTCAGCTTCGTTCTGGCTTCCCTCCTCTGGGCGACGCATCATGGT
>NC_051413.1:16227016-16228497 GCF_015228065.2 Penaeus monodon
TCTCATTTTCCAGGCAGCATATCTACTGACGGTTCTCTTCCTCGGCTCCACCTGGGCCGAGGTGCTCCCTCGCAGTGAGTACATCCCCCCCTCCGCGTCAGGAGGGTTTTCTGGAACAAACTTTCCGAGTTCCTTCGGTGGTCCTTCCGCGGAACGCACTCACAGCCTCCCTGGCCGCCGTGGAGGCTCCTTAGCCGGCTTAGCCTTCCACGGAGGGTCTTCGTCGGGTTTCGGAAGCAGTTCAGGCGGTTTCTTCGGCTCTGCGGGCGATTCCCTCGGTTCCGGCGGAACCTCTTACAGAGAGGGCTCTTCTGGGTCGGGTAGCTCCTTCGGCGGCGCCTCTTCGGCCTTCCCCTCCGGCTCCCCGGGCTTCTCCTCCGGGGGTCCCAAGGGCTCTAGCGGCGGCGTCCCAAGAGATTCACTGGGCTTCGCGTCCAGTAGGTTCGGGGCCTCCTCGGGCCTCTCCTTCGGCGCGCAGGGAGCCTCGGCAGGGTCCTATAGTGGTGGAGCCTCTGGTTTCGAAGGAAATTCTCGTGGGAGCTCGGGTTCCTCGGGAGGCTTTTCCAACGTGCAGAAATTTACTCAAGTCGGAGGGTCCGTGCAGAGCCCGAGGCCTGGGGGCTCGACCGGAGGATTCTTCGGCGCTCCAAATGGCCTCCAGGGATCGACCATCGGGCTTGCAGGAAACCGTCACGCCTCGGCCTCGTCTGCCGCAGGGGCTTCTCCGAGCGGCTTCAGTGGAGGATCCTCGCCAGCGGGTAGACCAAGCGAACTGTACAGTCGTCCCGCAGGTGGCAGCCACGGACCCTTCGGAAGTAATCAGGAGTCCTTTACCGGGGGACAAGGGTCGTTCGGAAGTAACCAGGTAACCTCCGTAGGACACCAAGGATCCTTTGGTGGGAACCAGGAATTTCCTGGCGCTAATCACGGTTCCTTTGGTGGGGGTCAGGAAGCCTACGGGGGGAGTCAGGGATCCTTCAGTGGTAATCGCGGCTCCATCAGCGGCAGCCACGCCTCGCCTGGCGGCAACCAAGGGGTCCTCGACGCCAACCAAGGAGCCATCCATGGGTCCTCAGGATCCTCCCAGGCGGGCTCCCAGCGCCGCTACAGAGGAGGAGGCTCTTCGCAGGGAGGGTTACTCGGAGGCGGCTCTGGAGGCCTCGGCGGAAAGGGGAGTCCTTCAGGAAGGGCCTCCAGCACTCCTCTCGGAGGACTGCCCTCGCGCCTAGACGCCGGCTCCCGCGGGGGTCACCGTGGCTTTGCCAGGAGCTCCAGGGGCGGCTACGGCAAGTGAGGGAGGTGAGGCCGCGCGCGAACCGACGCTCCGCCTGCTCGCAGCAGTGCCCGGGACGGCACTTCACTCCGCCAATAAATTTGCAAAGGAAGAAACTTTTATTTTCACAGTGTGTCCATCGTTAAGTTTGGATTCGTTAGTTTTGCAAGTTATTTTACGTAATAAGGAGAATCAAAAAATAATTTAG
>NC_051413.1:16229516-16231018 GCF_015228065.2 Penaeus monodon
GCAAGGAATAAGACGCCCACAATTATACGAATAGTTCTTTGCACTTTGCGGTCGTAAAGTAAAGCGTAACCACATCCGAGCGAACGTTTTGTCCCAGAAAATGCTCCGTTTGTTCGGCCTTGTGCTGAGGAGTGTCCATGATTGTGAGCTTGTCTGTATAAAAGGCGTCAATGGCTTTTAGCGGACAGAGTGCAGGTGCCTTTGCCGGAGCCAACAAGATGGTTTGTACAGCGGTTTGATTTTCCGGAGAAACACAGCATTTATCTACATTTAACAATAAAGTTTAATTTTCCTTTATATACAGTTGTTTCTGCAATAATCAAACTATCTTGCATAAGGAAAAGGATAACTATTACTCCCTGCTGTCTATTTCAAATCAATCAGGCAATGTTTACTTTTGTTTTTTATATGTATGCAATCTGATAAAAAATCTAAAGTGGCGATTCGCTTTTCAGAAGCTGTTCCTGATTACCGTGTGCGCCGCGCTTTTGAGCTCCCAGGCGCTGGCTGAGAGAAGTCACTCGGGGAGCGGCCACGGCGCTTCTCTCGCGGCAGCGTCGGGCGTCAGCGCCTCCCACGTTGGCCACCAGGGCATCGGGGTGTCCGTGTCTGGCCACGGGAGTCCTCATGGGGGACTCTCTTCTCCCATACTGGGCCTTTCTCCGGCAGCCACGCATGGAATTGGAGGCTTCCCGGTAGGAATCTACGGGAATGGAAACCACCTTGGAGGCACCTACGGGACTAGGGACATTTTTGGTGGTTCCCCTGGGAGCTACCTCTTTGGGAATGCGCTAGCAGGCCAGGGGGCACTCGGGGGCTCCAATGGTCTCAATTACTTTAGTGGTCAAACGCCCGGATTTGGCGCAGGCATTGTACCCGGCAGCCAAAACTTGGGTTCCTTTGGCCTTGGAACAGCTGGTGTTGGATTAGGTGGGTATGCCGCGGGCCTCAATTACCCCCTTCCCAACACCGGGTTAAGCGGCGTGCCTCCCAGCATCGGATACCCGACCTACAACACTGGCTTCTCTTCCAGCGCTGGGTACCCCGCCTACAGCAATGGCCTGGGCGTGTTACCCCTTGGTCTAGGCTATCCGGTATCAGGGCTCGGGGCGGCCTCCTCTCACCTCGCAGGCTCCGCCGTCGCGTCTGCTGGTAAGTAGGAGCGAGCACCGACGGTGACCTGTTGTAAGGCATAACACGTGTGTTAATAAACTAAGCTTCATTATCAGTCATTTTCACTCAGTCCTCAAGAAGATACTGTACTCGCAACCTGACATTTTCGTAAAGGATTTTTTCTACATATCTGTGACAATTGCTGACAAGGCATATTCAGCCACTTCAGGAAAAACAAATATGAGCTTACAGTATGTAAAAGATATCAAAACAATCTCGCCTTTTACCTCCTTTTGTAAAGGAGTAATCGGAATTAGTGAAGTAGCATAACAGAGAAAAAATATAAGCCGATAACCCAATAGATAAATACAAATGTTGAATGCCGGCAG
>NC_051413.1:16231233-16231339 GCF_015228065.2 Penaeus monodon
GCACCCGCCGTCCTCCTCCAAAGCGCTTCCATGCTTGGAAAGGCTCCTCGGCCTCAGTTCACGCTTTCCTCCTTTCAAATGACCTCAGACTATTTTAAACTATTAA
>NC_051413.1:16232533-16232873 GCF_015228065.2 Penaeus monodon
AAACCTGATCATTAAAAAAAAATCAGACAAAAGCAACAATTTCACGCAGCCCTGCATTAACAAATAGACAAATGAATGATGAAATCCCGCCCACATTTCCGGCTAGCCTGGCAACAGCAGATAATCTTGGAATGCAGCTCTTACGGCCGGCGGTTCGCGGACCAATTAAGGAGCAGCGGCATTCAGAACAGTGAATTACCAGCTTCAAATATCTGCCGCGACACCGCTTCCGCTCCGCCCTCCTTCCGGTTGTTCAGAGCGGATTCTGTCACGGTGGCGGCGCCAGCGGAGGCGGTGGGCGCCCGCCCATTCTTGTGGTTGATCCGGTTAACTTACAGGG
>NC_051413.1:16234022-16234508 GCF_015228065.2 Penaeus monodon
CTTCTCCATATTCCTGTTGAGTTGAAGACATGGCGGATTTTTGTTCAAACTGATTTTTAAATATCTGTTCCGTTCAAACATATACAAACTATGTATATATCTAATCCCGTCTTCCATTTCCATTTCATCTCTGTTGCGGGTGTCCTAACCTGCTACTGTTCAATGCATTAGAACAGTGTGCAATACAAGCTGCTACTGTTGCAATCTTTGGCTTTTGTTACAAATTTTGGTTTTATATTTCACTAATAACACTCATCACCTACAGCTCACAAGCGTAAGGTTAAGACGTCAGTAGGGCAGTATTCATTTAAAGTAAATAACTTTAAAACCTAATTACAGTTTATCTATAAAAACACTGTAACAAACGTGGTAGGATACTTATTTCTAAAGAAAAAGAAAAGAAATATATATATATATACACACACATTTCACATCAGTAGTCCAAGCTATGTATCTGCATCATAATCGATAATATATATTTGTATT
>NC_051413.1:16234554-16235879 GCF_015228065.2 Penaeus monodon
CTGCTGTATATTCATGTCTATGTATACATACACACACACTTCGTTTACTTATTACAAGTGGCACTAGGTGCCAGTAACCCACAAGATGGAGAAGACAACGGCTCACAAGGTAATGTTAGGTGAGATGTGAGGTTGAAAAGGGATTTTCAAACTGACCATATGTCCCAAGAAATGGACGACCATCACCAACGGACGATGCGCCCAATAGGACAGTGGAAGATCTTAACCTGGGAAATCCAGGTCTTAGTTACGTTAAAGTGCGGAAAATCATTTGCGGCAAATTGCACATATCTAAGGTGTCAGCACGCTGGGTTCTACTCTTACCAACCTCTCTCTTTAGGCATACACGACATGGCATATCGAGGCCGACTTTTTCGAGCAGGATGAGGAGAATTTCCTTGGTCGCCTGGTACTATGGGCGAACTTTATATGTATCTATATGATCTAGAGACGAAAGAGCTGAACAAGGATATGAAAGCATCAAATCCCCGAAAAGGAGCAGAGGCCTACAGGGAAGGTCATGTCATTTTTGAGGGGGATTGTCATGTCTTTCTCTCAGAAAACTGAGCATGCCACAGGACAGACAAACACTTCACAACTAAAAACGAACACATAACTAGCAAGAAAGAACATCAAACTTCAGCCACACTTACCCGTAATGTTATTAAGCAGAGTTATTCCCGTTAAGTTAAGAAAGGTGCTTTAATAAATCTCAATAACGCGCCAATACTTAACTTGCATCTCGGAGATTACGTGGGTGGATCACAAACAATTAAAAACTACCGATCGAAACTCCTGCAACCTGTTCAAGCTACTGCACCAACGGGAGTGGTGGTGCTGAACAAAAAAAAGCTACCCTACTCGAAAAGGGTAGAGCGGGTATGTGGAGTCAACAGTGACGCCATCTATCGAAGGTGGCAGTCTGCATGAAGGGTATGCCCTTACATACCGAGGCATATTAAGTAAGAAGCCTAAACAGCAGCAAAGAAAATACAAAGAAATCAATGTGTAAACTGAAGTAAACTCTAATAAAACAATAAATCAACAAGTAAAAAAGGCAACGTTCAAATAAACGAGTAAACAAGTAAAAGGTGCAAATCAACTAGTAAAACAGGTGCACACATGCATTTACAAGTAAAACAGGTGCAAAGACGACTAAACCAGCTGCAGGTTCGGCGAATTGATGGCACATATGACATCTTCCACGAGGAGAACAGTGGTTTTCACTGCAATGTTTGTACTTCAGCAATGGCAACCTGAGAACAGTCAAGGAAAGGGTGAAATGTATGACTCTGGACTGTAGAAAAGATTGATAATCCAAACTT
>NC_051413.1:16236627-16238201 GCF_015228065.2 Penaeus monodon
AATTGACCATATGCAGAAAATTACAGTAGACTATTATGAAATGAATTACCTCCGTCTTAAGTTCATTGTTGAGACGAAGATAATTATACCTCTTCGCTGTGACCTTGTGCTGACAAGTATTCAGACCAGTATATAAAGCATCCACAGTTCTGAGAGACAGAACAGTCACTGCAGGTGAAGCAAGCACAATGGTTAGTAATGACTTGATTTGAATCTATTTCTTTCTCTAGAACACTTGCCGGTATTGATTAATACAATGTCGTAAAAAATAAGAAAACAATGTCAGGCCTATTTTGATTTTCGTAAAAGTACATGACTCCTGTCTACATTTAACAGACTAACAAAGGTATACTTTTCAGATGCCTTTCCTGTTCACCGTGAGCACCGCCCTCTTGTGCTCCCATGCCATTGCTGCAAGCAGCTACTTAGGACTTGCCCTGGGGAAGCCACTCGGAGGATTTTCGCAATACGGTCCTTTCCACGGTGGTTTCGTCCCCGGTGGTCTTTATGACAACGGTGCATCCCTTGTCAACCACGGACTACCATTGGGACATTTACCAGGACCGATATACGGGAATAGAGGCTACTTGGAGACATATGGCACTGGTTCACATTTTGGATATCCCTACGGAAAAGCAAGCTTTCTCAAACATTTATACGGAAACCGACTAGGTCTTGCCAATCCATACGGCGTTCTACCAAATGTTAGAGTCGGTGGAGTTACCGAGGCTGAGGATGAAAGATCGTCTGGTTCTGGATCAGAGAGTGCGCTTGGTGCTACAAATGGCGTAGATTTCCTTTCTAACAATCAAAACGTGGATTCAACTCGAACTGGAATTAGTGGTTTACACTCCAGTCCCATTGCTGGCTTGAGTGGCTTCCCTTCTGCTCTTCTTCCTCACACTTCCAGTGTTGCTTTAAGAACATCCCCTTATGCTCTTGGACCTCACACTTCCATTGCTGGTTTCGGAGGATTCCCTTATGGTGCTGGACATCACGCCTCTGTTGCTGCTTTTAGTGGAATCCTTCCTAATGTTGGAGCTGCAGGCGTATTCCCTTATGGCCTAAAGCCTCACACCCCCATTGATTATCTAACTGGATTCCCTTATGGCGTTGGACCTCACGCTCCCATTGCTGGTTCAACTGGATTCCACGCAGGTCTTGGGCCCCACACCTCGGTTGCAGGTCTGGGTGGACTGGCTCCTTATCTTGGACCGTACGCTGCTGGTGCTGGTTTTGGCAGATTTAACGCCGCTTTTGGACAAAATATCCCAAAGGTTGCTTTTAGGTCTCGCACCTCAGCCAACGTGTCTTCAGGGAACAAAGCCAAACAAGAAGCACAGAAACAATAACTTTATTTGACAAAAAGGAATGCAAAGAAATTTGTAGAGTTTTGAGAGAATAAGATTATTTTAATCATTTATTTTGTAATTCAACCCTCCTGAAAACATCATTTTCTTCTTATTTCAATAAATGCTTCGTTAAAACAATATATGGGATTTAATTTAAACTAATGTTTAAGTATTCTTAGTTTTATTTGGCTGGAACATTTCTATTATTTATTATGTTTATTC
>NC_051413.1:16238300-16238681 GCF_015228065.2 Penaeus monodon
ATTGCGTGCCTATTTCAGGACAGATCTGGAAAAAAAGTAATATGCGAACATGATTTTCAGATCTTTGATCGTTTAGCATTTCTCCTCTCTATTACTATGCTATTTCTTAATTCATAAGAGTGATTTGTTATATCAGTTGCTGTTATTGAATTCTTTCTCGGCCGTCACACCTTTTGGTGCCACCTTTTATTATAATATTTATACATTACAAAAGCAGCATTTCAGCTTTCAAAACGCGAAGTGACGGCAACAGAAATGATTTCGTACAGCAATTTTCTCTTCGAGCAAATATCTCCACAAACTGAATATACTTATAAACTAAACCAGTGAATAAAAACTATTCCTGAGAAAATAGATTATCTAATTTGGAAGAGAAAACCC
>NC_051413.1:16239302-16239489 GCF_015228065.2 Penaeus monodon
AAAATGTGTGTATATATACATATAGAAACATTATCTATTTTGTAAGCTAATGGATGTCCTAGCATGCCGGTATATCAGTTTAACATATCATTTCTGTAGCCTAGTATTTTTTTCTGACAAAGTATGTCCGAACAAAAGTGTTACCAAAGTTTTTGAAAAAACACATTTATAAGCTCGTGATTAACGA
>NC_051413.1:16240073-16241985 GCF_015228065.2 Penaeus monodon
TTGTTGAGACGAAAATAATTGTACCTTTTTGCTGTGACCTTGTCCTGATAAGTATTCAGATCGGAGACCAGTATATATAGCATCCACAGTTCTGAGAGACAGCATTCACTGCAGGTGAAGCAAGCGCAATGGTTAGTGATATGTCTTTATTCAGAGCTGGAATTTTCCTGTAATGTTACCTGCTGATGTTGCTTAATAAGATACCAAAGGGAAATAATGAAAAAACATTACTTGGTATTATGATACTAAAAAAAAATGAAGATCAAAAGTCTATAATTAGGTTGTCGCAAAATGTATACGAATATCTTCTACAGGTAAAACTAACAATGTTTACCTTTCAGATAACATTTCTTGTCATCGTGAGTACCGCCTTCGTGTGCTCACACGCCTTCGGTGCGAGTAGCTACTTGGGACTTCCCCTGGGGACGCCACTCGGAGGATTTTCACAACACGGCACTCTTCACGGTGGTTTCATCCCCAGTGGTCTTTATGACAACGGTGCATCCCTTGTCAACCACGGACTGTCACTGGGATATTTGCCACGACCGATATCCGGGAATGGAGGCTACTTGGACTACGCATACAGTACTGGTGCACATTTTGGAAATCCTTATGGAAGTGCAAGATTTCTCAAATATTTATACGGAAACCGCCTAGGCCTCGCCAATTCATACGGCGCTCTACCAAACGTAAGAGTCGATGGAATTAGCGAGGCTGAGGATGAAACGTCGTCTGGCTTTGAATCAGAGAGCTCGCTTGGTGCTACGAACGATGCAGGTTTCATTTCCAACAACCAAAACTTAGCTTCCACTCAAAATGGAGTTTCTAGCTTACATTCCAGTCCTATTGCTGCTTTGGGTGTCCTCCCCCTCTGTTGTTGGACCTTATACTTCCGTTGCTAGTTTAAGCGGATTCCCTTATAACATTCGTCCATACACTCCCGCTGTTGGTTTAGAAAGATATATTTATGGTCCTGGACTTCTCACCTCTGATTATGGGTTAGAAGGGTTCTCTTATGGCGTTGGGCAGCACACTGGCTTGGGAGGACTCGCCTACGGTGTTGCAGGTCAACCTTCTCTTCTTGGCTCGGGTGGCTTCCCTTCTGGTCTGACTCATGGCACTTCTATTGCGGCTTTAGGCCAGCCGTATGGATTCCTTTCGAGCGGTGTACCTCCATTTCCGTTGGTGCTTTCGGTGGATTCCCTTAGGTCTTGAATCTCATACTCCTTTTACTGGTTTTACTGGATTCCCTTCTGGTCTTGAACTTGGCTCTCCTCTTGGTGGATTCTATTCAGGTCCTGGACCTTACAAGCCAGTCGCTTATTTAGATCAATCGTTTCCTGGTCATGGACTGTACACTACTGGTCCTACCTCAGACAGATTCAATCCCGGTCAAGGACTTCACACTCCTAGTGCTGCTCTGAAGTCATTCCATTCCAGCTCTGGGGCTCGTCACTCCAGTAACGCTTCTTCTGAGAACAAGAATAAAAAAGGCAAGAAAGCAGCAAAGATTTAGTGACTTCTGAAGGGAAATGTGAATGTAAACATACAGCTATAATTTTGTGCCAATAAAACAAAATTTATTCTATCCTTGTGAATGCATCTTTTTCCTTTATAAGCACTGAATGGAGAACTATTTTTTTTTCCAAATATGAAAGAGAAAGGGTTCCTTTAATAGTAATGATAAATGTTATACTGTGTCGGCGTAGTTAAACATATAGAAGTTACGTATAGTAGCATTAAGTTTTGTTATGATATGAATTCTGTCACGTATTTCGGGTGTTGATGTGAGTGCATTAAACCAGCAAGGCTAATGAGGAGCAATCTTGTATACGTCCTTTCAGACCATTCTAATGCGTTTCTTCCCCTGCATTAGTAATACTCACATCAATCCAGCCATTAACCTCAGATA
>NC_051413.1:16243132-16244394 GCF_015228065.2 Penaeus monodon
AACGTCTTTCTGTAATGATAATTATAGAAAAAATATGTAGCTTGAAAATGAGTCACCAGGTATTTAAACCTAAATAAATCTCCCTCTTCGTCTTCGCTGACCTTGTGAACATAGAATCAAGGCCGAAGTCTTACCGTATATAAAGCATCCACAGATCTTAAAGGCAGACTAGTTACTCGTCTGGAAGAAGTTGTGTATAATGGTCAGTATTATGTCTTAATTTAAACTAGGGATTTCTCTGAAAATATTTCGGGTAAAGCAAATGTGTAAAAATATATCTATCAGGCATTCCATTTGTAAATTAATGTGGTTATAAATTTCAGGAAATCTTCCTGATCACCGTGAGCACTGCCCTTTTGTGCTCCCAAGCTTTCGCTGCGAGCAACTACTTGGGACTTCCCCTGGGGACGCCACTCGGAGGATTTTCGCAACACGGCACTCTTCACGGTGGTTTCATCCCCGGTGGTCTTTATGGCAACGGTGCGTCCTTTGTCAACCACGGACTACCACTGGGACATTTTCCAGGACCGATATATGGAAATGGAGGTTACTTAGATTACTCATACGGCACGGGTGCACATATCGGAAATCCATACGGAAAAGCAAGTCTTCTCAAATATTTATACGGAAACCGAGTAGGTCTTGTCAACTCATTTGGTGCAGTTAGCGAGGCTGAGGATAAAAAATCGTCTGGCTCTGGATCAGAGAGTGCGCTTGGTGCTACAAATGGCGCAGATTTCCTTTCCAACAATCAAAACCTGGATTCTGGAATTCGTGGTTTACATTCAAGTCCCATTGCTGGCTTGGGTGGCTTCCCTTCTGCTCTTCTTCCTCACACTTCCAGTGTTGCTTTAAGAACATCCCCTTATGCTCTTGGACCTCACACTTCCATTGCTGGTTTCGGAGGATTTCCCTTATGGTGCTGGACATCACGCCTCTGTTGCTGCTTTTAGTGGAATCCTCCCTAATGTTGGAGCTGCAGGCGTATTCCCTTATGGCTTAGCCTCACACCCCCATTGATTATCTAACTGGATTCCCTTATGGCGTTGGATCTCACGCTCCCTTTGCTGATTCAACTGGATTCCACGCAGGTCTTGGGCCCCACACCTCGGTTGGTCTGGGTGGACTGTCTCCTTATCTTGGACCGTACGCTGCTGGTGCTGGTTTTGGCAGATTCAACGCCGCTTTTGGACAAAATACCCCCAATGCTGTTTTTAGGTCTCGCACCTCAGCCAACATGTCTTCAGGGAACAAAGAAGCAC
>NC_051413.1:16244502-16244610 GCF_015228065.2 Penaeus monodon
ATCTTGGATATAAAATCCTTTTGTAGTATTTGCATCAGACTAATGTTTAAGCTTTTTCATTTATACTTTGCTATGATACATCGGTTATCTTCCTGCAGTTTGAAGAGG
>NC_051413.1:16248126-16248577 GCF_015228065.2 Penaeus monodon
TGACATTTTGCAGAAAACCACAGTAGCCTTTTATGAAATAAATCGCATCCGCCTTAAAGTCATTACTCGGACAAAAATAATTCCACCACTTTTGCTGTGACCTTGTGCTGATAATATTCAGATCGGAGACCAGTATATATAGCATCCACAGTTCTGAGAGACAGAACAGTCAGTGCAGGTGAAGCCGACAGAATGGTTAGTAATATGTATTCGTTGAAAGTTGGATTTTATATTGAATATTTCCGCCGGCACTGCCTATTGCGGTACAGCGGTAAAGAATAGATAAAAAAAACAATATATGTCAATAAATTTCTCTAAAATTCACTAGTAAAACTGATATAATGGTTAATTATGTGTTTACTACTGTGTTTACTATGTTTTAAAATGGTATTACTTAATTTAGTGATGATAAAATATAAAATGTTGAACATTCGTCTATAATAAGCTTTTC
>NC_051413.1:16248648-16249840 GCF_015228065.2 Penaeus monodon
TTCAGAAACTCTTCCTGTTCACCGTGAGCTGCTTGGGACTAGCCCAGGGGACGCCACTCGGAGGATTTTCGCAACACGGTTTCATCCCCGGTGGTCTCTATAACAACGGTGCATCCCTTGTTAACCACGGACTACCGCTGGGACATTTACCAGGACCGATATACGGAAGTGGAGGCTACTTGGACTACACATACGGCACTGGTGCACATTTTGGAAATTCATACGGAAAAACAAGTTTTCTCAAGTATTTATACGGAAACCGACTAGGGGCCCCGCCAATTCATACGGTGCTTACCAAATATTAGAGTCAGTGGAGTTAGCGAGGCTGAGGAGAAAGATCATCTAGCTCTGGGTCCAACAATCAAAATGTAGATTCCACTCGAACTGGAATTCGTGGTTTTTCATTCCAGTCCCCTTGCTGGTTGGGTGGCTTCCTTCTGCTCTTCTTCCTCACACTTCCAGTGTTGCTTTAGGAATAGACCCTTATGCTTGGACCTCACACTTCCATGCTGGTTCGGAGGATTCCCTTATGGTGCTGGACATCACGCCTCTGTTGCTGCTTTTAGTGGAATCCTCCCTAATGTTGGAGCTGCAGGCGCATTCCCTTATGGTCTTCAGCCTCACACCCCCATTGATTATCTAACTGGATTCCCTTATGGTGTTGGATCTCACGCTCCCTTTGCTGGTTCAACTGGATTCCACGCAGGTCTTGGGCCCCCACACCTCGGTTGGTCTTGGACCGTACGCTGCTGGTGCTGGTTTTGGCAGATTCAACGCCGCTTTTTGGACAAAATACCCCCAATGCTGCTCTTAGGTCTCGCACCTCAGCCAACATGTCTTCAGGGAACAACGGCAAACAAGAAACACAGAAACAATAACTTTATAAGACAAAGAAATGCAAAGAAGTCTGTAGAGTTTTGAGAGAATAAGATTACTTTGATCATTTATTTTGTATTTCAATACTCCTGAAAATATCCTTTCCTTCTCATCTCAACAAGTGCTTTCGTTAAAACAGTAAATGAATATTTCAAATAACTAATTTTTAATGTCTTCAGGGAGCATGAACAAGCAGGAAGCACTGAACCAATCATTTTGTGTGAATAAAATTCTTTTATTATTTAGTATTTGGATTAAACTAATGTTTAAGTATCCTTATCATTTGGCTGTAACATTTTAGTCTAACTAGTCTAAA
>NC_051413.1:16249920-16250299 GCF_015228065.2 Penaeus monodon
CCTTCGTCTTATTGATAGATTTATGCTATAAGCTATAGCGTGCCTATTTCAGGATAGATCAGAAAAAGTAATATGCAAACATGATTCTGAGATTTTTTATTGTTCGGTGTTTCTCCTCTCTATTACGTTCTGAAATGTTATTTCTTAGTTCATAAGTGATTAGTTATGTCGATTGCTGTTATTGAAATATTTACCCACTGTCGCATCTTTTAGAGCCACCTCTTATTATAACATAAATTACAAAGCAACAGGAATGATTTCGTATAACAATTTTCTTTTTCGAGCAAACATCTCTACAAAATAAAAAAATGTATAATCCAAGGCCAATGAAAAAAAATGTTTCTAAAAGTAATAGATTGTCTGCTTCTCGAAGAGAAAA
>NC_051413.1:16251382-16252017 GCF_015228065.2 Penaeus monodon
ACTCATATTGAATGAATCACCTCCATTTTAAATTCATTGTTGAGACGAAAATAATTGTACCTTTTTGCTGTGACCTTCTCTTGATAAGTTTTCAGATCGGAGACCAGTATATAAAGCATCCGCACTTCTCAGAGACAGAAGTCACTGTAGGTGAAGCCAACATAATGGTTAGTGACATGTCTTTATTCAAAGTCGGATTTTTTTCTGTAATGTGTCCTGCTGGTTTTACCAGTGACAAAAAATAAATTGATCTGAAAAATTTTGCCTCTAAGTAAATTTTCACGTCACCGCTGATGTTTCACATTATCATTTAAACCCAGAATGACTTTGATTAATGTTTTCAAAAGGCGAATATGTTCATAACTAGGTTTTCGCAAAATGTAAACGATTATTTTCTACAAGTAAAAGTAACAAGGTTTACTTTTCAGATAACATTTGTCACCGTGAGCATCGCCCTCTTGTGTTCCCACACCTTCGCTGCGAGTAGCTACTTGGGATTTCCCCTGGGGACGCCACTCGGAGGATTTTCGCAACACGGCACTCTTCACGGTGGTTCATCCCGGTGTCTTTAGACACCAGGATGTCATGGATATTTCGCTGAACCGGATGGACTACTTAATACTGGCATTACTGGA
>NC_051413.1:16254069-16254529 GCF_015228065.2 Penaeus monodon
ACAAATTGACATTTTGCAGAAAACCACAGTAGCCTTTATTTAAATAAATCCCATCCGCCTTAAGGTCATTGCTCGGACAAAAATAATTGCACCACTTCGCTGTGACCTTGTGCTGTTGAGTATTCAGATCGGAGACCAGTATATAAAAAGCATCCGCGGTTCTCAGAGACAGAACAGTCAGTGCAGGTGAAGCCGACAGAATGGTTAGTAATATGTATTCGTTGAAAGTTGCATTTTATATAGAATATTTCCGCTGGCACTGCCTATTGCGTACAGTGGTAAAGAATAGATAAAAAAAAACAATATACGTCTTTAGATTTTTCTAAAATTCACTAGTAAAACTGATATAATGGTTAATGATGTGTTTACTACCCTGTTTACTATGTTTTAAAATGGTATTACTTAATTTAGTGATGATAAAATATAAAATGTTGAACATCCGTCTATAATAAGCTTTTCA
>NC_051413.1:16254592-16255862 GCF_015228065.2 Penaeus monodon
TTTCAGAAACTCTTCCTGTTCACCGTGAGCTGCTTGGGACTAGCCCAGGGGACACCACTCGGAGGATTTTCGCAACACGGTTTCATCCCCGGTGGTCTCTATAACAACGGTGCATCCCTTGTTAACCACGGACTACCGCTGGGACATTTACCAGGACCGATATACGGAAGTGGAGGCTACTTGGACTACACATACGGCACTGGTGCACATTTTGGAAATCCATACGGAAAAGCAAGCTTTCTCAAGTATTTATACGGAAACCGACTAGGCCTCGCCAATTCATACGGCGTTCTACCAAATATTAGAGTCAGTGGAGTTAGCGAAGCTGAGGATGAAAGATCATCTAGCTCTGGGTCCAACAATCAGAATGTAGATTCCACTCGAACTGGAATTCGTGGTTTACATTCCAGTCCCATTGCTGGCTTGGGTGGCTTCCCTTCCGCTCTTCTTCCTCACACTTCCAGTGTTGCTTTAGGAATAGACCCTTATGCTCTTGGACAACACACTTCCATTGCTGGTTTCGGAGGATTCCCTTATGGTGCTGGACATCACGCCTCTGTTGCTGCTTTTAGTGGAATTCTCCCTAATGTTGAAGCTGCAGGCTTATTCCCTTTTGGTCTTCAGCCTCACACCCCCATTGATTATCTAACTGGATTCCCTTATGGCGTTGGATCTCACGCTCCCTTTGCTGATTCAACTGGATTCCACGCAGGTCTTGGGCCCCACACCTCGGTTGGTCTTGGACCGTACGCTGCTGGTGCTGGTTTTGGCAGATTCAACGCCGCTTTTGGACAAAATACCCCCAATGCTGCTCTTAGGTCTCGCACCTCAGCCAACATGTCTTCAGGGAACAAAGGCAAACAAGAAGCACAGAAACAATAACTTTATAAGACAAAGAAATGCAAAGAAGTCTGTAGAGTTTTGAGAGAATAAGATTACTTTGATCATTTATTTTGTATTTCAATACTCCTGAAAATATACTTTCCTTCTCATTTCAACAAGTGTTTTCGTTAAAACAGTAAATGAGTATTTCAAATAACTAATTTTTTATGTCTTCAGGGAGCATGAACAAGCAGGAAGCACTGAACCAATCATTTTGTGTGAATAAAATTTTTTTATTATTTATTTTGTAATTCAACACTTCTCACAGCATCCTTTCCTTCTTATTCTACTGTTTTCGTTAAAACAGTAAATGATATTTGGATTAAACTAATGTTTAAGTATCCTTATCATCATTTGGCTGTAACATTTTAGTCTAACTGCGCTGAAA
>NC_051413.1:16255947-16256326 GCF_015228065.2 Penaeus monodon
CTTATTGATAGGTTTATGGTATAAGCTATAGCGTGCCTATTTCAGGATAGATCTGGAAAAAGTAATATGCAAACATGATTCTGAGATTTTTTATTGTTCGTCGTTTCTCCTCTCTATTACGTTCTGACATGATATTTCTTAATTCATAAGTAATTTGTTATGTCGATTGCTGTTATTGAATTCTTTATCCACTGTCGCACCTTTTAGTGCCACCTCTTATTATAACATAAATTACAAAAGCAACAGGAATGGTCGCGTATAACAATTTTCTTTTCGAGCAAACATCTCTACAAAATGAAAAAATGTATAATCCAAGGCCAATGAAGAAAAATATTTCTAATGTAATAGATTGTCTGCTTCTCGAAGAGAAAATCCAGAA
>NC_051413.1:16257460-16259489 GCF_015228065.2 Penaeus monodon
ACTCATATTGAATGAATCACCTCCATCTTAAATTCATTGTTGAGACGAAAATAAATTGTACATTTTTGCTGTGACCTTCTCTTGATAAGTTTTCAGATCGGAGACCAGTATATAAAGCATCCGCACTTCTCAGAGACAGAAGTCACTGTAGGTGAAGCCGACATAATGGTTAGTGACATGTCTTTATTCAAAGTCGGATTTTTTTCTGTAATGTGTCCTGCTGATTTTACCAGTGACAAAAAATAAATTAATCTGAAAAAAAATTGCATCTAAGTAAATTTTCACGTCACCGCTGATGTTTCACATTATCATTTAAACCCAGAATGACTTTGATTAATGTTTTCAAAAGGCGAATATGTAAACGATTATTTTCTTCAAGTAAAACTAACAAGGTTTACTTTTCAGATAACATTTGTCACCGTGAGCATCGCCCTCTTGTGTTCCCACGCCTTCGCTGCGAGTAGCTACTTGGGACTTCCCCTGGGGACGCCACTCGGAGGATTTTCGCAACACGGCACTCTTCACGGTGGTTTCATCCCCGGTGGTCTTTATGACAACCAAGGACTGTCACTGGGAATTTGCCACGACCGATATCCGGGAATGGAGGCTACTTGGACTACGCATACAGTACTGGTGCACATTTTGGAAATCCTTATGGAATGCAAGATTTCTCAAATATTTATACGGAAACCGCCTAGGCCTCGCCAATTCATACGGCGCTCTACCAAACGTAAGAGTCGATGGAATTAGCGAGGCTGAGGATGAAACGTCGTCTGGCTTTGAATCAGAGAGCGCGCTTGGTGCTACAAACGATGAAGATTTCGTTTCCAACAATCAAAACATAGCTTCCACTCAAAATGGAGTTTCTAGCTTACATTCCAGTCCTATTGCTACTTTGGGTGTCTCCCCCTCTGGTGCTGGACCTTATACTTCCGTTGCTAGTTTAAGCGGATTCCCTTATAACATTCGTCCATACACTCCCGCTCTTGGTTTAGAAAGATATATTTATGGTCCTGGACCTCTCACCTCTAATTATGGGTTAGAAGGGTTCTCTTATGGCGTTGGGCAGCACACTGGCTTGGGAGGACTCGCCTACGGTGTTGCAGGTCAACCTTCTCTTCTTGGTTCGGGAGGTTTCCCTTCCGGTCTTACTCATGGACTTCTATTGCGGCTTTAGGCCAGCCGTATGGATTCCTTTCGAGCGGTGACCTCGCATTTCCGTTGGTGCTTTCGGTGGATTCCCTTATGGTCTTGAATCTCATACTCCTTTTACTGGTTTTACTGGATTCCCTTCTGGTCTTGAACTTGGCTCTCCTCTTGGTGGATTCTATTCAGGTCCTGGACCTTACAAGCCAGTCGCTTATTTAGATCAATCGTTTCCTGATCATGGTCTGTACACTACTGGTCCTACCTCAGACAGATTCAATCCCGGTCAAGGACTTCACACTCCTAGTGCTTCTCTGAAGTCATTCCATTCCAGCTCTGGGTCTCGTCACTCCAGTAACGCTTCTTCTGAGAACAAGAATAAAAAAGGCAAGAAAGCAGCAAAGATTTAGTGACTTCTGAAGGGAAACGTGAATGTAAACATACAGCTATAATTGTGTATCAATAAAACAAAATTTATTGTTTGACTTTCAGTTCTATCCCTGTGAATGGAATTTTTTTCCTTTATAAGTGCTGAATGAAGAACTATTTAATCATTTCAAAATATAAAAGAGAAAGGGTTCCTTTAATTGTAAAATAAATGATATACTGTGCCAGCGTAGTTAAACATATAGAAGTTACGCTGCAGCATTATCTAAGTTTTGTTATGATATGAATTCTCAGTCACTTACTTCGGGTGTTGATGTGAGTGCATTAAACCAGCAAGGCTAATGAGGAGCAATCTTATTTGCTTCCTTTCAGACCATTCCAATGCGTTTCTTCCCCTGCATTAATAACATTCACATCCATCCAGCCATTAACCTCAGATGATCCACATTATTCCTGCAAAGTGATACATGCTTATCCAACATGGCTAATTCGCAAC